>NC_066848.1:6875687-6968006 GCF_001640805.2 Lates calcarifer
AGCGTCTTTTCTTCATTTTTACAGATAGCAGTGGAACAAAGCATTTATTTTTCACTGGAATCAGGCAAGATGAAGTTAAATTCTCATCAATTAGGCCATTTACTGTAGCCATTTCAGGTTGTTTGAAATCAAATTAAACTACAATTGTCATTTTGAGTATGCAGCTGAAGAGTAAAACAATGACTCACTGTAAACCAGAATCTTCCCTGAGCTTAAATGACAATGTGGTGGTTTACAACATTATGAATGTATCCTCTGTTCGGCGGCTATTTAGAGGGCCCAAAACAAATGTGTAGGTTACAATGGGACACACAGAAAACCAGGAACCGTCAGTCAACAAGGAAGAGGGGCATTAAGAAACATGATCTAAGCCTCACCACAAAGTAAGATGATTCACAAACTGCCCACAGAAGAAAAAAAATCCCAGAATCTTAATGAGCATAAGATATTTCCCAAGGGCCCTCCACATTACACTGTGGATTACTACATTACAGTACACATGTATTGTAGTAAAGAAAACAACTTCATGGACTATTACAGTATACTATTATACTAATATAATATACTACACAATATACACAGCTTACAAAAATGTAATTAGGTTATAAACCCCTGTAGAGGAGCTCTATTCAGGGTTGTTTTTCACTACTTTGCCCCGTAGCGAGTGCAAAACTGACACAAATCCAGACATAAAACAGAGGTAACGCAGATATGGCTGTATCAGTTCTCTGGAGCACATTGTCACTGCAGAGGAGGAAGCTCAATTGGGGCTGGGTGGGTCAACAGATGTGAGGGGGGTCAGCACAAAGGCTCACCTATTCAGTGTCTGTTGGACAAAGCAACTGAAAGCTAGGTGGATAGAAGGGCCCTGGGGGGCTCCTAACTCATCTGTCGCTTGGCTGTTGAACTCTTGACAATGCTGTGCTTAAAGGCCAGTGGAAAATGATCCTTTCATTTGCTCGGTGCTGTGCACGTGATGAACAGCTCCGCAGCTGTGGACCTAGCTTGAGAAACTTCTGTAGCACTTTTTTCACAGCACTATTTCACAGGACTGCAAATATCTGGTCTGCAGAGGATAATTATGCTTTAGTTTGTGTAGGTTGCTGCATAGTTCCTGAGGTAATGTCATAAATTTACAGTGCTCTGACACAGTATCACCCAGGAATTAAAAAGACCTAGATTTAAGACCTGGAAATATTTAATCATCAAGACTTACACACCCACCAAAGTTATGTGCCGCACGTGGAGGCACATATTACACACATTTATTTTCTGATATTGTATTATTATTTTTTTCATTTACAAAGGTAGGTCAGTTATCACTTCTTAGCTCCCACTCTCTAATGTCAAAAATCCATTAAGTAAAAATTAACTCATTAATTACAGCAAATTCATATTATTGATAAGAATTGCAAAGAGTGAATACATGTCAGGTCATAGTTTTATAATGTGAGAGATGCGTCTATACTATACTATCTCTAACTCTAACTGATATTAACAAATATTTAGTGCACCGCAGTAAGTCACAAAACACAATAAAGCATTTATTTGAAGGGAATAAATGGTTTGATTGACTCCACTATTGATTATCTACGCTGCTATTCATCTTTAACACTGCAACAGTAAAGTGTGCTGCAGTAAAGCTCAACAATGTCCATGTGTAAAGTGGCAAAATATTTTTAAAGTTAACTCTGATTTTGGATGGTGAAATTCCTCTGTGGATCATACTTGGAATGATTCATCACAGCTGCCCCGTGGCCACAGAAAGTAATAGCAGCCGGGAATATTTAGCCTACCATTTGCTCACCCATAAACAAGATGGAAATGAAAGATTTTATCATAGTTTTTCATTACTGTGTGCCAGAACTCCACACCACCAACTGGGAGAGAAATGAATTCCCCCAGCGCTGTCAGCCCTGAGTCACCTCTTTTGTTCCTGATAAAGACATTCCTCAGTCTTTGTACCTTGTCTTTTTTTTTTTTTTTCAAGAGGTCTGGGGGGGCTTTGTTACAAACCTACTCCTGGCAGGTCACACAATGACAATGTATGTGCTTAGATTTCACAGGCTTGGCAAGGAAAATTATTTTTTCTTACCCGCAATTTTGGTGTATTGTGTAGTGCTGCAGCTGGGGAATACAGTATAACCTGTTTGTGCTCACACTTGAGCTCTCGGCTAACAATAACATTTATCTGCAGTATTTTCCTTTGTCTCTGTCCATGAGGCAGCGCTCAGCCATGATGTGCTGCGGAGGGTCAGTAACCTTGTTTTGTAAGTGTGTTGATAACTCGAGTACAGCTTGGCCTCATTGGCAGATGTTGACATGATGATGTTATATTTGCTATTTATGACATGATATCATATTATAACCATCATCATCATCGTTCTTCATCATCACCATCATCGTGATGATCATTACCACCATCATCATCATCACCATCACCATTGTTGTTCTCAGCAAAAATTCAACATGATCATAGTATATAATTCTACACTCTGTAACCGATACAAAAGTGATTTCTATTTCTATTGAGCCACATAATTTATAATAAATAATACTGGAGGATGTTTTACAAAACAAACTAGGTCAGAAAAGGTTGATAAAGTTGATTACACATACAGGATGTGTGACTTTTGTGCACTACATTTTATGGTTACTGTATTCATTTATTTATCAAGGATAACATAAATGAAATAACATTAATATGATCCAAATGTGTCAGAATTGATCAAAAGGCTGATTTGTCACCTGCAGCTCCTGGATGAGTTGATGTTATACATCAAAAGACAGAACAGCATCAAAGCAGATGTGAGAGGATACAGCATAAATGGAAGGATATATTGTATAGCAAACATCACAGAGCAGACTCATACAGGCACATACAGTAACACATTCAGAAACTCACAATAACCAAAAACAAAGTATAATTTTTCAAGTGCATAATAAGAACGCATGAAGCAAACACAACTTTCTGGTCTTTTTTATTACAGTGAAGTTGCTGCAGTTGCAGTTGTAATATTATTTTTAAATATTACAATTCATTATTATTAAAGATAATTAAGAATATCTTTACTATGTCTAAGATTTGGTCAATAAACAAAGGTGCATTCAGCACAGTTTGTGTCTATGCCAATTAGTAGTTTTTGTACAATTTTATGTGGATTGTCTCTGTAGATTTTTTAGATTTAGATTATCTTTCTGCAGTTCTGGCAACTCTGACCAAATATTTTTCTTTCTCTTTTTTTGCAGTAATGAAGTTAAATTAGGATCTAAATTTTTGCCATATTAAGACCAATTGTAGTGGTCATTGGTTGCTCTGCATTCATGAAACTCAGTAATCCATGAGGAGGTAAATATGGAAGGTGAATGGCTTGATTATACATTTTATGCCCAAATAAATCATGAAGTAAAAATGTCATTTATTTATTCTTTATGTTTGTTTTGTCTATCTCCTAGCTGCCCTCCAATATCTGGGCTATGCTTTCCAGTGGGAAGCTTATTTATGTGTTCCTGGAGAGAGGTTATATATGTGTCAGCAGTGGCCCTGTGACAGTTTTCTTTCAGCTTCCCAGTTTATGTAGTGGTGGGTAAAGCATCGCTGCTTCATATCCTTCAGTGAATACACACTCTCTCTTTCTCTCACTTTCTGACGCAGTTAGAAAACCAATATGGGAGCATGTCCATCTTCAGCCTCGTCCACTCAGTGTGTAGAATGTCAACAAGCTTATCCTGAATCATGCAAGTTTTAAAATGCACTGTGTCGTTATCCAGGAATGTATTGTTTTTATATAGCCACAGCTCACTGGATATGGCTTTTTCACACTGAGTGCACATCTGGTTTCTGGGCAGTGTGAACTTAACTGAGCATTGGCAAGCTAGGGCTGCTGACCACCAATCCCTGCGTGATTACTGTCCAAAGGAACAGGGCACGCCGTTGAAGGGTCTGTTTTGTTCCTCTAGGAAACAGTATGCTGAATACCCCCTGGCCTTACGCGGTTAGCAGCTGAAAGCGAGAGGATTGGCATGGTAGATTACAACTCTGTGTTTATACTACAAAAAATTCTGCCTAGTACAATATCCTGCTCTGGCTTTAACCAAGGTCTGGAAATCTCGTGCACTGCACACACCGGAGCAGATCTCCTCCTCCCTCTACCCCACCTCCTCCTCTTCCCTTGCCAACACAAACAGCAATTACGGCTGGCTCAGACAGCCCTTGAAAGAAGTAGGTTCTTGTCTGGAGGAAAAGCAACCAATTAGCTGTATTGTTCAAAAAAGGGGCAATAGAGATTCTTTTAATTTAGCTTGCTGGGTCCTGCTCCACGGGGTGAAAGTCCTCCATGACCTAATGCCACTGAGAGGACCAGCGTGTTAATTTTGTCTCACTGTGGGATCCTCTGACATCTGGCTCCGCCACGGAAGCTGGAAAACATCTTTAATATCCTCATGACGATCCCAGGGACATGTGGAAAACATCCCAAGACCTTAGCCGGTAATGATTCAGAAAAACTGAAGGTCTGGCTTCATCATTTTTTGGTGTAAAAACCAAGGTTATACGTGGTTAGGGTATACACTTACACGACAAGCACTACTGTTTTGTCTCTGTCTGTGATATCTGCATTCAGGGAAATTTTAAAGTCAATAAATGAACTCATCTTGGGGCGCTGACATTAGTTTACACAAAGCAGTGAACTAATATTTCCTGAGTGGGATTTTAGGACATTTGCTAAGCCATCCAAAAAATAGAAAAACAACTAAAAACGCATCATAAATTTTCATATGGAGGCCAGACACTTGATACTGTAGTCAGTAAAAAAAGAAAAGAAAATTAGAAAGAAACAGGACATTTTCCCTCAAAATATTGATTGTAAGCAGCCAGTGAACCAAAGCTGTATTCTTACATCCTAGGGACATCAGTGAAATAATTTATGACATTTATGATTATTTGTAGTAACTGCACATTTGAGTAGTAATGTTACAGTTCCCGTATTGTTGGCATGGTGTAAGAGGACACCATCCGGCCAAGGAAAGAATCTCTTCTCAGTGTGGCAAGAAAGTGAATCCCCATGGTTAAGGGCAGAGTAGTGCTGTAAAAACATGAGTAACCAGGAGAATCAGAAACATATGAAATGTTCTGTTCAGCATTTATAATGTTCCTCTCATATGAACAAGGCCGTAATTATGTGGTGCTGGTGGTTTGAGCTGACAAAGAGGATGACTAAGCCATACTGTAGGACATTCTGTGCCCACTCATTCAAGACATAAGCCCACAGTACTCCTAAACAGCTGTAAAACACGACCGCAGCCCTGGCAAAGGTGCACTGCAGCGGGTAGAACAATTCAATGGAACAAGGATCTTTGTTCCTGGGTTTTACCTGAGGTGAAGCCCATGCGGAGGTGCTGAATGTCTCTGTTGTGTGTCCTTGCAGATGGGGGTCTGTGTAGTGGATTCCGCAGTAGCTGGCCTGGGAGGCTGCCCGTATGCTCAGGGTTCATCGGGCAATGTTTCAACAGAGGATGTTCTCTACATGCTCCATGGCATGGGCATTGAAACAGTAAGTATATCTTTGACGGGCCTGACATATTTTATATCTTTATAATCCCAACACATCTGCCAAACTCATACAATCATTCAAAGTTCATTTACATAAACAGATCACTGTGCAAACATACTGCTCTGTAAATGTTTATTTTAAAATATCAGTGGTTTTACACAACTTGCACAAGCCCACAGTGTTGCTTGCTCCTTCTCAGGAACAATTTATTTAACAATTCCTACCCCTGCTGGTGGAATATGTTCACTACAGTTTAGTTTCCCTTCCACCTGTGGCACACATCCATTTACTGTACATCCATGAGCAGCCTGCCTTTACATTCATCTCACCCACACTACACTGTAACTGATACTACAACACATTTTTTGCAGGGTGTAAACCTCGCCAAAGTTATAGACGCTGGTGACTTTATCTGCAACGCTTTATGTCGCAAGACAAACTCCAGGGTTGCCCAGGCCAGAGGCAGGACCCCGTGATGTGTTTCTGTGAAGGAATATGTATATATAAATATTTGAATCTCTTCCCTTTAAAGTGCTTCCCCTGTTGTTGCTGCCTTTCAATTTGTTGCCTATGCTGCTGTATTTGAAGTACATTGCTCCTTTTAAACTGTCCGAGGTAACTACTGCTTTCAGTTTAAGTTTTTCCATTTTTCATTTCATTTTGCTGTTAGTTCACTGATTCAGTTCATTCACTTCATTTGAAGGACCATTATGATCCACAGTCATTCCTCTGTGAAAGAGGTCTAGGCTGATAATATGTTGAGTTATGAATACATGGCTGAATTATCTTCTTTTAATTTAAATCTCTTTCTGACATATAAACCCACTGAAGGTTAGTCACTTTTATTACTTTGCATAAGTCAGTGGCCTTATAGAAAAACAGAACAGAATAAGACTTTAGTTTTTAGCTCTCAATGTGTTATCAACACAGTTATTTCATTTGAACAAATAGAGGAGACTGCAAAAAGAGAAAGCTCCTTCATGCTTTTTGAATATGAGTATCTCCTTATACAGTACCTTCTCAGAAGACCTTTTCAGCTTCTCCTCCCTTGGACAGATTCTGTATGAATAGCAATCAAAAAGAAGACTCCACTCACAAACTAACCATTTAAAAGCATTTTTTCTCTCAGGTTTGCCAAAGATCATTTAGAGCAACATTATGTAACTATTTTACCTTTGAATAACAGCTTCTGAATAATTTTGATGGTCCACCGACTTGTAATAGGGAGAATGGTGCCTCTGCCATTTCCACTCCTCGCCCCATACGGCTATTCTTGCACTATAGAACTTTGGTATGATCGCCCGTGAGAAGTGCCTAACTGAGTGGTAGTCAGCAGCTTAAACTGTCGGAATAAGGCCAAGCAAGTTCAAGAGTAATGCCAAACTATAGATCAGTTATAAGTAATTGAAAACCAGCGTTCACCTTCAATGTCCAGCCAGGAAACTTTGAAAATATCATGAATCCTAAACTGAGTTTGGCAGCAGGACTTCTGAACCCAGTAGCCAGGGATCTGTTTTAGTTCAGTGAGCAGGATTACATAGTCAGAGCTCTGGTCAAGAGATTGATAGGGTTTGTTTTCAGTACATGAAAACTGCCTAACCACTTTGACTCGGAGCCCACTGCAAAGGCCGCTGCTGCTCAGCAAAGTTACATTTTGTTGCTTTTTTTTACCATGACATAAGCTACTGTCTGTGCAAGTCAAATGTGGTTGCATATCGATCATGTCTCTGCTGTGTGTTTACATCCTACTGTGCTATCTGTAAAACATTATACAATAGAAACAGTAATTTTAATGACCTTTTATCTAAAACAAGATGACAAACAAAAAATACCATATATATTATGCATAAGAAAAATGAAAATCAGTTATCACGTTATTATCTTTTTATGTACACATGCTGGTTTCATCTCAATAAAGAACAAAGGACCAACAAAAAGATCTGTTGTGGATGTCTCTGTCCTGGCTCTTGGGACTCTGGACACCTCTGGTTTTCTATCCAGTCATTATTTGTGTTTCCTTATATCCCAGTAGTAAATCAGTATAATTACAATGCCGTGAGTGAAAACTGGCTGGACTCTGGTAGTGAACCTGGGAAAAAAAGAAAGAAAGAAAAAAAATATAGAATCAATGCAGTAGATAGCTGGCACATTTGCATAAGTGTATTAAAATTTTATAATTGCCAACTCACAGTGGTCCATCTTCATCATATATGCAAACAATTATCCAACAAAAAATTATGCATTCAAGTGCAGTCATACTCTCCCTGAGAGATATTTATTTGAGGGAGGCAAGTGTTGTTTCTGTCTATGCAAATCTGGTGGTAGACAGAGGCAAATCAGATGACAGTAATCCAATAATGAGCAAACTTGAGAGTGAAACTTTAGAAGATCAAATACCAAACAGTCAATAGGATGAATAATTTGAGGGATATGGACATTGAAAATACAGCTTTACTGGTACTGCGGTAAAACTCAGCCACAGTTTTATATAAGAACATACATATTTATTTTTCTCAGGTGCAGATTGCTGTGGTATAACGCAATAGTGATTCAATGTGGTGTCATTTAATCAAAGTGTTTCCTTTCTACTGGGAAGGTTTTTCAATGCACTTTTATCTGGTTCTTCTGCAGAGGCTGGGGATTAACATTGTAACATAATATTCCCCACGGGAAGGTTCTCACTCAAACTGGGATAGAAATGAGGAATCTACACATTACTGAAGGTGTGTTGACCTGCTGGCTAAAGATATTTAACTTGCCCTCTTACTGAAGCTTACTGAACATGTAAGAATGCTAACAGTTAGTAGTAGCACTTAGCGCAAAGCTCAGGTGAACCCCATGAGAAAAATATTGGTTTTGCAAGTATTTGAACACACTGTGAACCAAAATATTGGAAAATCAAAAAATATGACCTGGTGGTTGTGCTACATGAAAAGTTAGGGGACTCATCAAATTCAATAGATTTCATCCTGTCATGACTTGGCCATGCCTACGGTATTCCCTTATGTCTCCTCCCGCTGCAGCCCTGTGTTTGTCTATGCATTTGTGTGTGTATGTGTTATGGGTGTGGCTTCATTCATCTGGCACCTGGCTCTACTCCACACCTGCTCTCGATCACCTCATCAGCTCCAGTCCAAGTACCCTGGCTCACGTTCCATTCATGCCACATTGTTACAGCTCACTCAGAGGTAGCTATAATCTTCCCTGCTTGGTTCTCGATGGTGCTTTTATTGGTGATACTCTTGTGCTTTTGCCAATATGTTGTCTCCAGTGGTTAGGGATCTTGTTCCAGCTTTATCGCCCTGCTTTTGCCTCTCACGCTCCACACACACCTGTTATCATTCAGTCTCCTGGCTGCCTTCATCAGTCTGACTCTGCCATTCCCCCTCATCTTTGCCTGTACATGTCCCTTGCCACCTCCAGCACCCCTCTCACTCCCCCATCTGCTTCCCTGGCAGCCATAACACATCCTATGGATATCAGTACCACATTTCATGTCAATCCATTCAGTAACTTAAATGGTGTACCAACTGACCATGTCCTATGGGAGGAAAATGCGAGGCAAAACCCCTGAAACCCTCAAGGAAAGTCAGGAGAAGAGACTCTTCCCCTTCCCCTTATGTTTACATCCTCCTCCTTCATCTTCACAGTCGACTCAGTGTTTAGCACTGTGGCTTCACATCAGGTATGTTCTGGCTTCCAAACATGTGGGTCTATCTGTGTGCAGTTAGCATGTGTTAGCATTTGGTTGTGTTGTGGCCATGTTTGCGTGGGTCTCTTCTGATTAAGCTTCCCTCAGACTTGTTGGTGAAACTTTGAATCTAATCACTCCCCAGCTGTGAAGCCTGTCTGGCTTCACGTATCTCATGAATATGGATATTAGTTCATTAGCATCACGACTGCCAGTTTTTATACAGATAAGTAAAATGAAATAATGCCTGATACTCTTAATGCACCTTTTCAATGATTTTACCATCCTGTCTTTGTGCTTGTAGGCATGTATTAATACAGAGCTCCCAAAGTCATAACATATAATCTGGTTTGCACTAGATAAGACAAAAAATAATATCTTTCAGAACTTCACAGGCCCCATAGACCCAATGTCTTTTAACATGTCAAAGGATGAAAAGATGAAAGATAAAACTTTCATCTGGGTTCATCCAATTCAGCTACGGCTCATCACTGTCTTCAGCGGAATGACAGTAAAACCAAAGTTCTATCATTCAGACCATAGCATTTAACCTCCCTGCTTGCCCCTCCTCTGGGCACCTTGCCTGCTTTTGTCAAGTCATGCAAAAAATCTCTGATTCTGCTTTGAAGTTTGATCGACTAAACCATCAAACAAAGATCAGATAGCTGAATCAGGTTGAATCAGCTCCAAACTCTACACACAGTTCTCTGTGTCTTTGACCTGGAAAAAAAACATCCATGCCTTAAATTGATTTAATTCAATTACTGCAACTCTCTATGTTTTGTCATAAGTCAGATCTCCTCATCCTGTCTCCAGATATTCTAAATCATGTGCTATGGCTCTGTTGTGTTTATAAAAACTCATTTACTGTAACCATTTCAAAGCGCATAATGAGTGTCATTCATTGTGTATCTCCATGGATCAAAATACAACATGACACCTAAGAAACTGTACAGCATTTTGATCAAATCATGACACATTAAAGTTTTCAGAGTGACGTTTAATATCAGATACAGTGGAAGCCCAGAGCACCAATAAATCATCACCAAAAAAGACAACAGATGACATAAGGCAATCTCAGACGTGTCAGATGTGTTGTTTTTCATAGAATGATTGATGGCACAATTTTCACAGAGTGAAACAGCTGAAAAGATTAATGACTCAACAGCTTTGATCGATTCTGAAGATCGACTGTTTACCATAGAGTTTCTTTTGAGATTTAAGAGTTCACACGTTGTCATCTTCTTTAAAGATCTGTAGAACAGTGTTTTACTTTGAGACTCATACCTTAAATAATTTCTTCAACATTGGAAAAAACATGATGTTTAGGCAGCAAAATCAAGTCGATAAGTGTAGCCATCTAAAATCTTTTTGAGTTAAAAAGGAACAAAATGATTATTTGTAATATTGATATCACACATCTAATAAATAAATATTAAACATCAGAAAATAACAACAGAGTTGCTCTTCTGCGGATGGTGAAATTTTGTATTATCTCTTTTTCTCATCATCCTACAAGCCAAAAGAAATAAAAGTAAGAAAATGTATGTTGTATTACTATTAAATATGACTTAACATATTTTTGCATTGATTTATTGTTGATGTACTTACCATATTTTACTGACAATAGCCAGAGGCATTAATATGACAACTCCAACAAGTAGCACAGTTGCAAAAGCATATAGTAGATAATCTGAAAAGACAAAATTGTAATTCAGTATAATCAAAACTCTACTGCTATATAGGAATTAATTTGAATGATATCACAATATCAATATTGAGTACTGAACTTCATTTGGGAATTTACCATGTAGCCATGTGTGACCATGCTCAGATTCACTATTTGTAGGAGGTTTAGAAGGACCACTGTTGCTTTTCCAAGATGTCACTAAAACCAGCATAAAAAACATCTTAAAATGTTTCCAGTAAACAAATTTTATCATTAAAATTCCTTATCTGGTAAATCCAAATCCTACTCACTGAAGTGTGATCTCTTGTGAAGTATATCATAAATCCTGTTGCACATCCGTAGATCCTCATTGTGCATGCCTTCGCATGAGCAAGGATGGTGAAGTGCTGTGCCCAAAGTAGCTAAGAAGGCCATTTTACATTCAGAATCTGCACCATTGATGAGAGCCAGATCCATGTTGGTTAAACATTCACCACTTTGGAGGTCACTGTCACTGCACCAAGCCTCTTCAGAGCTCCAGCATTTGGCATGGAAAGTTTTTAAAAGGTTTCTGGTAAATCATAGAAAAGTGTTTTAGGTGCAGTCACTAGCCGCTTTGACTGCACCTATAACAGAAAAATATACACAACACATTTCATCATCTGTAACATCCTGTAATAGGTTATTGTTTTGATAATACACAAAAATTTTGTTATTGAATCCTAATTGTGGGACGAAAAACATTAGAAAAAACAGGAGATATTGCACAGACAATATGTAAATCATAAATATGTTAGTTTTTTACTTAAAAATAATAACAATAATAATTGCTTGTGGACATTTCAGCTTAATAAAATTGTGGATGTGCCCTAAAAACGTGTGGAGTACTACGTGGAGTACTGGTTTAATTTCCAGCCCCTCCTGTGCATATGTCTTAACTATAGAGTGAAATATTTGCATCAAGATTGAACCTCTACGCTCAAATAATTTCTCTCCTCACAATAACTTCTGTTTTCTGTGGTTCTACTGTAGTGTCAGACACAGTGTAGGGACAAACAGAATGGCAACATACCTGCAGTTACTGTCCTCAACACACTGGTTAACTCTATCCTGGCAGATCTGGGTCTCATCTCCACACATGCCACTGTGCAGATCAGTTTTCATAAGCAGACAATTCTGATCCGTAGCCTCGCACTCACACATGGCCAGCATCTCTGCAACGTTCTGTGGCATGCTGCCATAGAAGTGCTGAGTCGCCTGCTGACAGCGTTGACGGTCGCACGGATCTGCCCTCCGTGCCTGAAGAACAGGTGTCAGGTTCTTGTTGCAAACTTTATCACTGACGCAAGCACTCATCTGATTTAAGCAGGATCCAGCACCGTTATATACTACAAAAAGAAATGTAATGGATGAGTTTTTAGATTGCAGAAATATCACTTTCTTAATGATTGAAGTCAATGCATCAGTTTATCTTCTCCATAACTACCATAGCCTATCAAACTGCTTGACTTCCAGTCCATCGCTGTGCTCCTCTTCTGCTGACTTGCTGCACAAATAATAGAGAACACCATTAGCTTTTCTTCAACAAATGCCTATTAAAACGAATCTGCTGTTCATAACACTCATTCTGTAGCACTGTAGAATTTGTTCATACGTCAGATCGCCTTTGGTAAACAAAAATGTAATTTCATCTATAAATGCTTATCACAGAGAGTACTGAGAATACTGCACCTGTCTTTCTGTGGCATTGTGTGGCCAGCTCTTGTACAGAGCCACAAAGCTCCTCCTCCCAGGCACACACACACCCGCGCAGAGAAGGAAATTGGTTGAGTATGGTCTGGATGGTCATGTTACAGACCTCTGAGCCTTTTATTTGGCACCCTTCATCTTGAATAACACAAACACAACAGGGCAGAAAAACAGGATTTTCCATAAGGGAGCGGTGCAACAGGTGTTTCCTATGCTGCTCTGATTGTTTTACTCATGAAGGCTTTTTATTTGCAGATTTATCAATACAAAATCTGTTTTACCATTGTAATAATGGTATCTACTATCAAAATAAGCATTTATTCTACAGGCAGGTGAAGCCCTCTTTATTATCTATTCATTTAGTTATATAAACTTTGCTCCAGGCTATTGCCTCAGTTATTACATTTAAGCCACACTCCAAGAAGTGCAATTCAATTAAATATCTTCATGTCCTGAGCTTCCTGAGGAAATGTAATCATTACTTTTATAATGCCAGTAAAACATAAGGATAACAACATGTTCCAGTCCCCGTCAGAGGGAATAGTAAATTGGAAATGTGTCATTTTTACTGTCACAGATGCTGCTGTAAAATGCCCGTTCACTCTGGCACAAATGTGACATGCAGGTATCCACAGCAGCCAAGCAGTCAGGAGGTGCAGACGAAATGCTGATGCTGGATATCTGAGGAATAATAATCCCTGAAATACAAGTACATTACAGTCATTTATTTATTTATCTTGAAATCTAATTATAACTGAATTTATTGTGTTGTAGTCATCTGCATATCATTTAGATATTTTTAGTGTTTCTCTAAACTTTTGTAGAAAAGGTAGATACAGTACAATTATTGATGAAGTTTAACATCCCTGATTGTTGAAACAACATTGTTTGAATATACTGTGCATGCATTATAAACTACAGGACATGCAGCTCTAGTTAAAGCCATAGTTTTAGTTATATTCCCTGACAATGCACAGTAATATTAAATTGAATACAGTTCAGTTTTAGGGTTTTACTGTAAACAAAAAAATCTGGTATTCCATACATGACTCAGACTCACCGAGGATGACTGCAGCTTCCAGACATGTCAGTGGCATGATAGCTGTTGTAAAGCTGTGAGCTGACACCTGAAGCTCTCCTGCAGCTGATCTGTGCCTCTCTGTGGTGTCAGTGCCCATAAGCTGGGATACACCACCCACAGTCAACAGGATGTAACACATTTACTGGAGGCTGTATCCTGCACAGTGTAATAATGAAATGATGCACACAATTCACAAACAAAACTGACCAAAAAGAAGAACAAAAACAAACATTTTGTACTGACATAGAGTGTGCGTGACTTTTTGAATGTATGAATGAATGTACGTAAGGGTCTTATGCCTAAAAGGTATCACAGTATTTCTTTAAAGGTAGGAATTAAGTAACAGATTTGCTGCTAATGACTTAAGAAGTTGAGGTTAAGATGTTTTAGCAGCTACAGTATAAAACAACATGACATATGTATACAATTAATATGCAATGCAAATGTGAACAGCCTCTACTATTTTTGTGATTCTACTTTAAAGAAGCTATAATCAAAGTTTCTGTATCAACACTGGATCAAATGGGTACTTGTATCAGGGGTCAGTGGAAATCAAAAACATCCACAGGGGAGTCTGATTATCTGACTTAAATTTGCCTGGTTGCCAGAAACATGACTCCAAATGAATGATAATGTTGCTCCATTATTTTCAATCTCTGGTGAATTAAAATGCTACTGGCCAGTTATCCTGCATATGTGAGCCCATGTTATGGTTTGATGGTGTATTTATGCATAAAGTTTGTTTTGACTGTTCTGTAAGTGTGTTTTTGTCAGAGACTGGAACCAAAAATAAGAGACAGCAGACAATAAACAATATAGACAGATATTTATTTATAAAAGATATAGGAATACAGACACCATGAGGAATAAACTGACAGCTAATTAATATGCTTTTAAAGCTCACCAGAACAGAAACATCAAGTCAAAGAGTTAATGAAGCAATCTGAAAAGCTGAGGACGCATGATGGGATAACTGGGTGAAGTTCAGATTGTGATGATGGATTCACATCAAGAAATGAGTTTCCAGATAAATGAATAAATATACTGAACATGGCAAAAAATATGATTATCTACATCCTGACTTTATGTCTTAATTTCAGTTTACATGCTGATTTATAGACTGATTATGTTCTATACCCATCAGTCGTATGAAACTTTAAATCCAATTACATGATGAAAATGAGTCTTCTTTCTGTTCAGCTTCTGATGGAAATCTATCCTAATTTTGAATAAAAGAGAGCCAGAAATATGTTTGTTTCACAGCATGGTATGATTTTTAATCACCTACTTAGTTACTAACTGCATTTGACTCTCAAAAGCCTGTAAAACCCAAAGCCATGTCATGTCATGGTGTCATTCATTAGAAGCCTTAAGTACACAGTCACTACAGAGTGACTATTCCTAGATACAAAATTAAAAAATAACAAAGTAAACATTTGCTTAAACAGTGGGTTTCAATAACAGAAATACAAACTTTTCACAAAGCATTGACAAAGTGGTGAAATTTTACTTAAATCCTCATCAAATGCAAAATCAAACACTGCAGCTCTGTTACTGGAGCTACACTTCTTGCGGGTTTTCAATGTAGACAAACCACATGTGTACAGAATAGATGAAACAAATGCATCACAACACAGAACAAAAAAGTAGTTATATTACCACAGCCATCATTGTTTGTGTTTGTATTAGTCTGATATTTCAGATCACAAATAATTTTACTCATCATGTATAGTATGGCTAAATTCTCTGTTTAAAAGTGGGATTAACTTAATTATCTGATAGAGTGTGATAACAAAAAAAAAAATTACAACGTAAATACCACTAATTAAGTTTGAACTACAAAGTATAATTGAAATGAAAATTACATTTGTGTAAGATCAACAGCAATTTGATGAATTATATCAAAACACACTCACTTGACCCTGGCAAACAACAACTAATTGAGTCTCATAGGAATAATGCCCAAGTCAAGTTAATTTATTTATCAATTACATTCAAAACCAACAAATACTGATCATGGTGCAAGCTGAAGTCAAATACATACTCAAATGAATAAAGTGGAAAAAGGCATAAAGTGCATGTCAAAATGTAAAGTTACAATACACATTAAACATTTTGATACATAATACATTTTACAAAATATATGCAAAAACAACACAGATTTTAATGCAATAACTTCATGTAAACGTTAAAGTTGGAGAAAAAGTGTGTTGGAGGGGATTTAGATATTGTCTGACGATGTTGATTTGGGATTTAATTTTAACCAATTACAATCTAACTTATTAGCAACCACAACTCGTAATCGAGTATCAACTGTAACTTTAAAGGTTTCGTTTTGTCCACAAACTACTGAACAGAAGTCAAGCTGGACTGTTGAGCATCATATCCTGACTTTGTTTTCTGTCACTGCAACATTACAGTGTTTTTCCTGTTTGCACAGTTCTTTGATGTTACTCTTGCTTGATTGCATTTTCAATTGAATTGATTTATTTGATTAGCTTGATTTGATGAGAGATTTACACATAATTTTTGTTCATTCATTTCGTGTCACTTGCATGTGAGCAAGAATACTTTAACTGAGGCATTATCTATACTGCTGATTAACAGTGATGATTAATACTTGTTTTTGTGTTTGTTTATGTGTATAATGGTTATCTGAATAACTTTTGCATAACAGTTGGATTCTTTTAGTTTGGATTGGGATTCCATAACTACAAGTTTCAATTATCTTGAATGAAATTTCCAGTGTAAACAGGTCCATTAGAATTGAGTGATTGCACTCCATCCATTTGCTTTATTGTCTGAGCAATTTACTCTGATGAAAAGGTCTCCTGTTTTTGCTATTAAAATCTGCATGGGACGGTGTGTAGAGGCTGCTTTAATATTCTTTTGCTCATCACTCTTGGGTCTAATTTCTGCCAGCACAAACACCATGAAGCCATCAGTCAAGACTACTGATGAATCTGAGTCTGAGGTTCAGGATACAAACAAAATGAAATTTTCCTTGGGTACCTTTGTTTCACATATATTTTTGAAACTTGAAGCTTTTTGCCAACCTTGAGTTTGCTCAAAACTGTGCTCATATGCAGGTTTGTTAGCCATAGTTAAATTGTATAATTACTGATTATAAATATTCATTAGAATAATACATAACAGTATCTGTCTTCACAGGAGTTTTGTGCTCTTAGTCTCTCTCAGGGAGTTATTCAGTTTGCCTCAAACAGCTGCAAACAGGAGAAATAGAGGTGGAGTTCCTCTGTCCTTCCTAAAATAATAACTATTCTAAAAATAAAAAAAAAAAATAAAAAAAAAACAGACTTGAGACTGGAAGATTGTCTTTTCAGCCCTTGGACCAGCAGAAAGAATTTTTGATGGGGAAAATGAAAGAACTTGTAATTGCTTCATTATCACCACTGAGATGGCCTTCAACGAAGCCTTTATACAGGGTAGCTTCCAGGTGTGAATGCAATATTACTTGAGGAGACAGCACAGCCATATTTGAATGCCAAATCAAAGATGTCTGATTACAGCAGCTCTAGGGCGGTAAAACACATCTCACCTGACCACAACTTGCTGTAAATGTAAATGTAAATGCTGTAAATGAGTTGCTGCTCGCACTCAAGCATTTACTCTCAGGTAAATATACATATTTATTGGCCTTTCAAAATAAATGAATGAAGTTGTGACCTTGCTTTACAGTGAAAGCCATGCTTTAGCCAGGCCTCCATGATGAATATTCAATTTCAAATTCAAGATATTGTATGTCATAAAACATACAGACAACATTTATACAAGATGAATGTAATTCTGATGGCAGTCAAATCAGCATAATTTCATTATTTATGCAAACAAATTTCTATATCGTCATATTCAGCTATTTCATTGGTCTGGGGTTGATTTGTTATTAAGACAATAAGAAACAGTTGATAAAGCCTTGTTTACTGGCAACACTGTTGTCAATGTACATGCTGAGGATTAATGTTGTACAAACAGATCTAAACAGATATCTGAAGCACATTTCAGGGTTTCTTCTAGGTCAGCATCAGTCTGAAGGTATTTGGTTTTCTCAGTGCATTTCAAACTTGAACTTTGAAACTGTGACACCTCTTATTGACTGGATATCTCTTCTACCATAGTGCTTAAAAATTCAACTGTTCTAGAGAATAGAGGAGATTCTTGATTTTATGATTTATGATGTTTAAAACTTAATTTTGCTTTTGGTGCCAGAAAAAAGCAAAGCTGCAGTAAAGAAATATTTTAAAATTCACTTGAATATTCAGTAATTTGATGGATGTTTATGACCTGGCATCATTTATATATTTACATAATGCACATAGTCATACATTCATGGGCATTTACACTTAAGGCTCAAGATAGACATCTGTTAATTAAGGAGACAAATTACAAATCTGAACATCTTGTAAAAACCCGTAAACTGATAATCTGTAATACTGATTCTGGCCACTGAACCAAAAATAAACTTCTAAATACAAAATGGTACGTTTACAATGCAATGAAACTATCCATATACAACTGAAATATCATAATATCATAAAAAATATATATGGTAGGAGTTTTTAAATACTAAACCATCAAATGGTGTTCTTTGATAATAAATAGACAGTTTCTGTTAATTACAAGTGATTGCCATGTCCTGTGTTCCTGACCATGTAAAAGAAGTGAGAAGGTCTTCAGAAAACAGAGGTCAAGTGTCCTTGTAAAACTAAACGAACATAAAACAACACATTCTTTTCCATCCAGAGGTTTGTTCAAAACAAAGGACATTTTAATGTCTACCTGTGAGAGTGATAAGTGTGTCCTTAAAAGCTTGGAGTGATCTTGAGAACTCCCTACCTGGATTACAAGACTACACTATCTGGTCTGATATGCGTGACACATTGTCCATGTTGTTTACTTGGGTTGACAGAGATTTTCGGCTGTCTGTGCTCGTTCTGGTTCTTATCCTCTTGGTTTGATTTTCGCCTTGGCCGTAACAATGGCAAGAAAAGGCTGCTTTGAATTCCCCACGGAACTTCCCTGGGGAAAATAGGACAAATATCAAATCCACTTTCAGTTTGAACCTTTGATATGCCTTGCATCAAAAACAGCATTTTTCAGTTTCATAGACAATATGACCTACAGCTTTATCAGTAACTAACATTTAGAAGACTTGATTGACTTAGGATTCATTGTAACTACATCATATTTAATCATCTTACACCATATTATCAGATGAGGATTTTTGAGGCAGTGAGTTGTATTGTTGTTGCTAAATTGTCCACTAGAGGACAGTAATTGACTCATACAACTGGTCTGAGTGATAAGGCAGGTTACAAACTTACCACTGAGGAAATTGTAGATGATGGGATTTGCTGCACTGTTGGCATATATGAGCCAATGGGAGAAAGTGAACCACGCATACACTGTTTCTCTGTCATTTGTGTTCTTGAAAGTCCCAAAGACCCTACAGGTAAAGCAGGACATGGTACCAGATAAAGATTCATTCATTTTTGCTTCAAATATTATACTATTCATCACATTATTTTAAACCAGGATTGCAGAAAATAATCCACTTTAAAACTAAAAATGAAACTACCAAGGTGAGCTCCAGATGAAAAGAGAAATGCATAATGTGAGACATGGTTTACCATAGCCTCTATTGTTGATCTCTCCCTGCTTGAATGGCTTTTGATCCTTGAAGCAGCCAAGCTCACGAGATTATTACCTTTTCATCACATTGAGCACGCTGATTGGTAGGTAGCAGAGCGCAAACACAAAGAGCACCACCATCAGCATGCGAGCTGTCTTGCGTCGGGCTCGGACCTGTTTGATCTCAGCACAAACTGTGCTGGTCCTGACCCTCACAGACTCTCCTGGGCCAGGGGTCGGAGCTGAGCACTGGATGGATCTCCACTTCCTCTGCAACACTGATGTGCTTCCAGGAATCTGTTGATAAAATATGTGCATACCATCAGCACTGTGAACTTGCCAAAGGAAGATCAGTTCACCGTGAGATTAATGTTTGAATGTGGCTTGATGTATCACTTTAAAAAAAAAAAAAACATAAAGCACTGGAATGCAGACCTGTTGACACCACAGCTTGTGACATATCTGGATATATGCCAGGACCATGAGACATAATGGTGCAAAGTAGGTGACGATGAAGAAACAGGTGTGATACACCTTGGGGTAGATCTCAGCTGTTGAAGAAGAAAAAAAAAAAACATAATTATAATTTGAATGAAAATTATCGCCCCCTCAGTTACTGTTGCTATGCCTGTCAGTCTTTCCGCTCTTGCACAACATTTTCACATTCAGTGGCATTGTCACTCAAAATGCACAACATTTTTTGAAACAAAGGCTCCTCAACTTCACATAGATCTAAACAACACGGGCTCCTCATTTCCAGCCAACAACTGATTCTGCTGGCTGAAATGATGACTGTCACTGGCAGATTTTATCAGCTGTTTGAAAAATCTGTCTCCAGCTGACATTTTAGTGTTTTTAAGATTAATTGTTTTAAAACATGAATCATGTAAAGGGTTATGTCTGGCAATCTACACAAAGGTAATGTTACATATCCAAAGCAGAAAGTCAGCATCCAGAGGGAGATTAATTGTTTAATGAGGGTTAGAGGAAGTTAGTCCTGGCATTATGGTGCAGTATTAGATATAAAAAATTAACTGAAATGTTATTTCTTATAGCATAACTGTAATAACTTTGATTGTTTTACAAAGTTTATCAGGGAAAAAAAATGCTTGGTCAAGCAACACAGTGGTGTTCGTATTTGTATTACAGTAGCCTATGTTTTGCTGTTAGAAGAGAAAATGATGGATGAGGAATAACCAGTGAGTCAGGCCGTAAATGTAACGCTGTCTATCAAAAATTTGGCTGGAGTTGCTGGAATGTAAACATCTATCTATATATATCTATATATAGAGAAAAATTTTAAATTCATGGTCTATAAATAATATAGAGTATATACGTTTTTTAAAAATTCATGAGAAAGGTGTTAAAAATTATAATTCTGTGTTTAGAAACAGTAATTGAAAAGGGTTTAAAAGTTGTTATTATTTGTTTATTATTTGATTAATATAGGTTGTCATAATATTATCGGCCATCTGCAAAGTTGTCTTAATCTGCTAGCCCGAGATCGATTGCTCCTGTCTCCGCCCACATACCGTGGGGAAATCGCGATATTGACTCATTGACGAAACATCACTCATCACCCTACTGACGAGTTCTCTCCGTTTCGCAGGTATGTTTTCGGCAATTGACAGTTCTACTGTGGTCATAATAACTTGTTAGCCTGTTCATCGTTGAAAGAGTATTTATTTAGCGGTTTGAGTTAACTAAAGTTGAGTTTCGTTGCGTGTAATAGTATGTGCGTACAACCCGCGCCTGGGACAGGTGCGCCCGCCATTTTGTGTCCTCTGTGCCTTCACCTGTACGGGTGTGCAGATACATTTGGCCAATTATTTGTTTAGAGGATATGTAGCATTTGTTGTGAGGTTTGTGATTGTTTTCTGAGCCATAGCTACATGGTTCTTTCAAGCATAGTTGAAAAACATTATGTCAAAGATTTTTTAAATTTTTTTTTTTTTTTTAGATGTTTATTTGTTGTAGATGTTTATTTGTAGATTTTTACATGTTTGCTAAAATAATTTAGGTAAAGATCTTGTTGAAGAAATATTACCCATCACTCTCACGATTATTTCTTCCCATTTCTCAGAAAGAAACAGGATTTTATATGTTTAATAGAATTTTAAAACTTTTAAAAACATTAAAATGTCAGGTGGAGACATAGTTTTCAACTGCTAGCCACAGCTGGTAAAATCTGCAAGTTACCGTTTTGTTTATTTGATTGAAGTCCAAGACCAATATATATTTATTTAACAGTACCAATGTAAAGTTGTTGTTTTTTTTCATTGACCTTCAACTGTATGTGTCAGTAAAGGTGTGTGTATGCAGTCTGTGTTTCAAAGGTATCAATAGCCTGCCTCAATCAATGTCACCTAATGAAGGTGAGGGTTCAAAAAGCTTTTTCTCTTTGAGGACTTTGATCAGCGACGGACCCTGACTGGCTCATCAAGACTCCAGTGAAAGTCACCCATTCTGCTTGATTAGTCCTTATCAACCCTTTGAATAGTGCTCTGCCCTCATCATTTTAATATCAAATGCCAGCTCAATGGCATCAGACATTTGTACACAGATTTCAATTTTTTTTTTTTTTTTTTTTTTTTTTTTGCACTGATTGACTAATGCTGACGGTTGTATCTCTTTGACAGAAAGCACAGCATATGTAACACAAAGTCAATTTAACCTGTGCATCTGTCAGTGAGTAAGAGATCTGGCACCATGTTTTTATGTAATCAAGGGGGATTTGTGAAAACTAACCTCCCCAATGTTCATCACACACTGTGAACAGGCTGGTCTTGTTTGTGAGCTCAGGCAGCAGGCTGCTGCACTCCATCACAATAGCTTGGGGGATCATGATGATGCATGACACAACCCAGATGACGACAATACTCTTGCGAGCCCTCTTGGCTGTGCTCTTGAACATCAGAGGGTGGCAGATAGCATACCAACGGTCTTGGGCAATACAACTCAGTGTTAGGACTGATACAGAAACAGAGATGGTCTAGAAAAAAAAGAAAAGAAATACCAGTTAGATAGAGACCAGACTATTCTGGGAAAGTTGTTTTCAGTGCTTAAAAGTCAGAACCCAGAAAATAGATCACCCAGCTTCTTGTTTTATTCATGGTTGCAGCTGTGGTTTGTGAGATATTCACCTGAATTTGATACATTAATGAGGAAAAAATTGTAGTTGTTGGGAATTAGCTTTAAATCTCTGAGACAGTACATGTCTCTAATGCAAGTCTACGCTCTTCCTATTTAACTGTCAGCCCTTTTTCTGAGGGAGTTGCAGATTTTTAGACAGGAAATACCAGGGGATAAAAAGAGACATACCAAAGAGTTAAAGACGTGAATTCTTTCTCTGTCATGCATTTTGTTTGCAAGACAAAGACAAGTATGGTTAGAATTAGTAAGCCTGAATAGCAAAACATCTTTGATTTTGCATGCTGATATGTTGAATCTGATCTTCACTTGTGGCATCAGGGTAGACATTGTGTTGGGCAATGTAGCACAGTGACAGATTTTTCCTGTGTTTTATTTTTATTCCAGAATGGCAATGACTCCTATTAATCAAAATACATTGGCTGTGCTGGCTTTCATTGTACAGGATTGAACATCTCTGGAGGTCAAGAGCAGACTGGGTTACTCCATTGTATCGGAGCAGCAATGGCTTAATGGTAATCACACCATGATCCACCACCTGCACTGCACCTAGATTTGTGTGAGTGCAGATTACCAGGGTTCAGTTAGACTGACAGGGCAAGGGGGTAAACTGCAATCTTCTGTGCCTCCTCCTTGTTACATTGATGGAGGGTAATCCAGTCCCACCATTTGAATTGCCTTGCTTTATAGGGCAGGGCCCTGGCTGTATCAGATGAAGCAAGATTTCAATTATGGATCTGTGAAGGTGGATCAGCTTCAGATGTGACATGTTGATGCATGAGAAACTTCTAGCATTGGAAATGCTCTTATCTGGTTTCAGTGTATTGAATGTAGTTGACTTTGGGAATTTCAGTGTGATTGTGAGTGTGATTGGTTCACAGGAGTGCTATCAATTTCATGTAGGAAATAAACATGTGGGCTCTGGTGGGGTCACTTCCACATGGGAAATAAATTCTCAGCTCCATCACTTTGAAATGTTTAGCTTAAGGATGCATGCAGTGTACTAAATCACCTTTTCAGACTAATTTCCTTCATTTAAAAGGTTTGAAAAGATCACCCTCTAGGTAGAAAGGGACAAATCCTCACATAATTGTCATTTGCCTGACAGATAATCAATAGTATATTAACAGAAATTTTGAGCTTGGTATGGTGGCCTTGACAAAGATCCCGGAGTGCACTGTATATGATGCAAACATGGAAGCTGCAGAGTGGACCAGCCTTTGAGTTAAGCCCACATATGTCATCCTACAGCACCTGGCATATAACATAAATTAAACCATGTAATTGTGTTTTTAAAGATTTATGTCTTCAGTATGTAGAAAACAATTGGTGTGGGCTTATTGCCACAGAAAGGGCAGGGAAGCCATAAAAAGCACTGTTGGTTTGGGCCTTGAAATGGAATCTGTTGACAATTAGAGAAATACAGATAACCCCTGAAATATCTTTCAATTTCTTGATGCAGATGGGAACTTTGCATGTGGTCCAGAGTGATCAAAGGCTTAAGTGAATGCCAGTGTTTGCTATTTTGTGCAGTTTTTGACTTCATCATGCAAAGAGCTGCGAGAGGAGCAGTAGTAGTAGCTCATTGGTACTTCTAGTAAGGCCCAGCTCAAGGACCTGTTTACAGCCTAAGTATCAATCAACAAAAAAAGTGTACATTCTTAACTATAACCTCCTTGAACTGCTTGATTTGATTCTGAAAATAATAATTGACACATAGATACTAATTTTTAGTTTAAAAAAAATGCTGAACTGCAAGTGTTGATTTTGATATTTTGACAGCTGTTACACTACCCACTGAGAAGTTGTGTTACCTTATCATTTAGCCAGCTGTAGTAAACAGTGCAATTTTTGTTTAGTTGTCCTGCACTCTTTTGTTCATCGGTCCAGGAGGCAGTTTGTTTTGCTTCAGTTTTCATTGATTTCAAATTAGTGGAGCCTGCTGCTATTTTCACTACCATTTAATCCTGTCATCCTATTAAAACCACCATGTTTTGTATTTCAACAGCTACATTAATCTGAAACTGTAACTGTAGTCTCGAAACAAGTAGGTGGTGGAATCCTTGTTTCTAAGATAATTGGCATTCTCAGTTAATGTGAACTTAATATGAATTTCAATGTGCAGTAAGAATTAATGTTTTGCTACCTTGAGCCATTCCTTCACTTACTCACCCACTTTGGACTAAATTTGTGTTTCTGCTTTTTCAGTAGCTCCAAGTTCATTCATGACACAGTTTCCTCAACCATTTTATCATTTTTTTCAGGAAAAAAGTTATGTCATTGCGTTTAAAACATTCTGCATTGCAGATGGAGATAGCAGTAAAGTTTTACTTCCAGTTTTGCGTCAGTTCTTCCTTGAGGCAATGCAGCACTGCAGCATGGAAAACCTTGCAAAGTGTCATGAAATGCAGGGAGAACTGAAACAATTCCCTGGTGGAAATTAATTTGGGGGAAAAATCCTTCTGGGTTGATAAAAGCAGTAGGTGGAAGTGCTTTCAAATATTGTAGTAGCAGCAGCAGCAGCAGTCATGTTTCAGCAGCAAGGCAGAGAATAGTGAACAGGGTGAATGTGACCATGAAGACCCTCAAATAGACTGTTAATCCAGTGCCTTGAGGTGTGATATGTGTGGTAAGCCAGCAGCCAGCAGCCAGCACAACAGAGGAAACTCATACATGCAGCTCCATACATTCAGAATATCTTGTTGAGAATCACACTTTGTGAAATGGAGGTCAGATTCACTCTCATACAGATGTGTGTGTGTGTATAGAATCTGCAATGCATTTGTTTCGTGTATAGGATGCAGGATTTGTGCAGGATAGTGCAGGATTTCAATTCACACACTCCGTGTAGGTGTATCAACCAGTGTGGTCTATATTGTGGTATAAATTGGATGTCTTTCTTTTGGCAGATATGTTGGCTGCAAAAGAAAAAAAGGAGAGAGCAAAAGACTTGCCCAAGGTGTTAAATCACCATGGGATAACATCAAAGCCTTCACCCAGTGCACATCTCATGGGATATGAATAAAGTATTTTTTACTTTCATGAATGCAGAGAAAGAAAAATGTAAGAATAATAGAAACAAGGGTCTTGGCTTGTATTTATATACCATTCACAAGTGGAGTAGTTTAGATCCGACAAAGACTGCTAATATCCTGGTTGGGAAAGATGATGTGAGTCTTGATCACTTACCTGCAGATAAGGCACAACTTTGCAAAGAGTGTTTCCAAAGAACCAGGTCTCAGTGATGTCTACGACTAGACTGGCAGGCAGGCAGATGATGGTGACCAAGACATCAGCAAAGGAGAGATTCACGATGAAATAGTTTGTCACAGTGCGCATGTGACGGTTTTTCCATACTGCAAAACAAACTGAAAAAAACAACAACGCCCGATTAAAGAGAGCCCAAAGACTCAATAGAGGAAAACATTTATCACATTAGTCCAAGGGTTTTATCGTTAATCACCACTGTTTTGAAGGCATCCTGTCAGGCAGAGTGCGAGTGAGTGTGACATACAGTCTAATTTAATTTAAGTTTATGTCTTTGATCCCGTCCTCAAAATATTCATTATTCAGAAATTGCATCCACACAATTAAGGTTTAATGTGTTAATGTGACAGTGTTTCATACTGTGAAACATTGTCAGTCGACCCATAAGTATGTCCTCCTGTCAGAACAAAACTGAATGGTGACATAAAATACAAAAGCAAAAAATAAAGGATAGAGGTAATGGTGAATCTTTATCTATTGCCAAATACTGATGAATACTGTGGAAAGGAGCCAGACCTCATATTGTGTATATGTATCAAAATATGTTTATCAAAATGTAGCAGCATCACAGATCTCATGGCAACTACATGTAATCCAGCGACCAGAATTGGTATATTTACATAAAACTGACAATGTTTAATTATATCTCTATTATCTGACCAACAGAGGATGTAAAAATATATCAAATGTGTCTTGATACACCATATAAGTAAAACAAATATAAAGGAATAAAAATAAAATACAGTGTTTTGCTTTAAAGAATAAATCACATCATAGCCTCTGTAACACAGGCTCAATCAGACAGAATATGTTGACTTTTAACTCATGTCAGCATGAGTTAAAAGTCATACGTTTGGGGGGGGGGGTAATTTGTTTATAATGTTCAGTATAAGCAGTTAGGCATGTACTGTTATTTGAATATATAACTTGTCAATGTCATATTTCTGTCTGATCTGCTTTGCTGAAATGAGGCTGGTGAGTCAACTGAGTATCAGCGAATGATAGTAATTTAAGCTCAGTGATGGCAAGGACATAGATAAAAAATGTTAACTGCCAGAATTGAGTTTATAGAAAGTTTTCATAGATACTGGCGTGTTGTGTCATTTCTTAGTACAGTAAAGCCCAAACAATATTGTGGAGAGGAGTACATTATTTACAGTCATAGTATACAAGTTTTCAACTTTTTTAGTTCTTGTTTGATGAACACTGTTGAAAATGTCTACAGAATGTGTAGGAAAAACGTATTTCTCATGCATACGACCACCTGGGTCCTGATTTATTCTGTAACAGGGTGCCTGAATGAGCCAAAGTGTCTGCAGGTGGCCGCAGGATGGAGGACCACAGCTGGGCAGCGAGGAAAATTACCGCACTGCCTGAGGATAGTAACAAGGCACAGGACAGAGAGCAGTATGTGTCCCAGGTGTTCCAGTGTACAAGAGACAAAGAAACGAAGCCTCCTATGCCTACTTCAGTTAAGTGTCTCTCTACCATTCCTACACATGCAAAGACAACACAGTATCTGTTTTATTTGGATTCAGCTACTACAGTCTATGTGTTTCTTAGTTTGTACTATTGACAATAGTGTTGGTAGGTGTAGTATTTTGTTTACTTGCTGCAGAAGCCATCGATTTATGTGACATGCAACTTTGTGCGTGAAGTTTTGCAGTGCACCATAAAGCAGTCAGATCTCTGCTCTGGTTAAAGTCTGTTGGAGTCATAGTGGGAATGTTGGTGCAGCAAGGGTAGATCGAGCCCCCAAAACTGTACTCCCATGAGGCAAAAAGCAGGTAGAGAACTTAGCATTGAATGTGTTGTAAAACGCAGGAGCCAACATGGCTGACATTCTACAAGTTTAAATTATGAAGCAAAGATTATAAAAATTCAGTATTTCCTGAATTGGAGGTTAGTACTACACACTCCTCCCCAAAAACTGGCTGCAAACTGTCTTTTTCCCCCACATCCAACATTTTGTCTGAAACTGAAGGAGCTAAATGAAATTCACTCATTAATTTCATCAATTACTTCAGTGGTTTTTCTACTGTGAGGTGGCGAGATGTTGGAGAAGCATGTAATTTTGCATGTCAATCACTGTGAACTCTACAAGAGGTAAAGAACGTGGGTTAATTTGCAACGGAAACAAGCTGGTTTGGCTCTCCTCCTCACTGAAATCAAAGAGGAGCAAACTCTGACTTCACCTTCACACTACCTCTTCAAACACAAATACTAATAAGAATAATAATGATGAAAGTCTGCCAGTCTTAAAAGCTGGAACAGGAGAACGTGGGACATGTCAGTTAGAAATAATCTGTACATGCCAACACAGGCCTGAGAAGGGATCATAAGTGAAAATACCTGTAGAGATAAACCAGGGCAGCACAAAGTACTTAAATTTAGTCCTTTCATCTGGTACCAGACTTGGGCTGTTTGTTGTGGTTATTTTTTCTGCTCTGTTATTTCAGCGCTGTGTGAATTCACTGGTGTTGACTGACTGCTGTCAGTTTTAAGTGCTTAAACTTTGAAGCCCACAGGATGATAACAACTTTTTAAAATGTAGATGTGATACTGTGGACCTGCAGTGGATTATATAAGAACGATGAAAAATCTAGACTGTAACTCCACACAACATCAAAGATAGGATACCATCAGGTTAAATTATCTTTTTGTGCATATCTGATCAGCATTGTTAATCTGAAAAGTTGCAACAATATCAAGATTCAATCACTGCATCTGCAATAAAAGCATAAAGATACTCAAAATATAATAATCTCTAAGCTGATCAACAAATTTGCTTTATTTGAAATACTTAAGCTATTTTTGCCAGCAGTGAGAGCAATGCAGTTCAATCTGTATATACTCCACAGACAATCAGCAAATCAGAGCAATGTCTCAGTTCATCTTTGATTGTTAATTCACAAAATCAATGTCAAAAAACTGAACTGAACAGTGGGGCAAAACCTGAAGGCATAAATCAGACAGTCTGTAAAAACTCCTCCAGTAAACTCTTAAATCTGTTTGAGCAGTGGGTTGCAGCTCATTCCCATTTTTACGTTCATCCTCTCTGTAGAAACAGTATTAGGACATGCAGTATACACAATAAAAGTACAATTTCTCTTCCTGCAAAGTATTTTAAAGTCTGTGCACTCTGGGTGCACAAAAACAACTTTCAATTGACCTGTATGCGTACCAAGTGGACTACCATTAAATCGGCAGTAAAGTGAGATGGGAATCTGAGTGTCAGTTTGCTACAACCTTGCCAACCACTGTTCCCTCTGCTGCCAAAGGCTCAAACTGAACAGGACTGAGGCCTGGGTGTAAGAGCACACCTCTTTTTCATCTCCTATCCATCTGCCATAACAGCAGATGATGGAGGAGTTGATTGATCCTCAGTGACTTGTCTTTGTCCTGCCTATTGTTGACCTCTTTAATCAAGTCCCTCTCAATGTTAAGTCCTGCCTCAGTGTCCTATTTCAAATCATTTCAAACCACTAGGGTTACAATCTCAAAGCAGTTTAATCTCAGGTACAGGACAAGTAGAGTGAGCACATCCCAAAAACTTTTACAGCTGCAGCATCAAAAACTCAGGCGCATTTCAGTCTCACTTTGTTGAGAAAAACCTTTTTTATTTAACAAATTATTGTTGCACTGAATATCCAGGCTTGATGAAATTTTGACTTTCAGTATATCTAACTCCAAAATTAATGTAAAAGCAAAATCTTAAAGTGTAGTTAAAAGGACCAGTACAATCTTGTGACATAAAGGCATTGATCAAAGGCTCCAGTCTCAAACGCTGTTTCTCCAGTATCATCTAAAGGATCAGCCCACATCACAGCTGACTTCACTCCCCTAAACAAAACCAGGCTAAAGCCAAGTGAACATCAGATGTCAGGTGGCTACAATGTTATGTTGTTTCTGTTGGATTTTTAAGTAGGCAACTGTTGCTATCAATGAGCCATTAGAACAAGAGCCTTTTTCTCAAAGCAGGATTAGTGGGTTGGTGTCGTCTCAAGTTCGAACCAGATCTCTGTTGCCGTGGTGACTAATGCTACAGACCAAAGTGCAAGTTTCGTTCAGGCTTCTGGATCAAAACATACAGATATTAAAGAACTATGAGTCAACTGTGAGGGAAAAATGGAGCACTTTTTTATATATCTCCTTTAAGGAGAAAAATACTGCATAACATGTTAGTGGCAAGTGCTTTAGAGGCCAGAGTGCTTAGCATGACATTGATTATATTGGGCATATAATCAATATCTGACCCAGGCTACAAAATGGTTTAAAACAGGCAGCTTCTTGCCAGTATCAGAAATGAGTAAAATGTACTTTGCATGTTAACTGTGATGAAATACTTTCATATTCTACAGTAATACATGCACTTGATAATTAATTATTATTTAAAAATGTTGTGTGATGTCAACACAAGATGAAATTCTCACTCAGCAAGCCAGATCTGAGATGTTGGCACACACTTAAAAAAGAATGAACTGAGATCAGTTGTCTTAATTGAATTTAATTGAAAATATAGACGCAACCCATCTTTGTACTCATGGTCATCATTAAATGCATGCAATTTAGCATTAAATCCAAATGCATGAACCTGGCTGAAATTTGGAGCTCTATAAAGTGCAACAGGTAGAGATAAGCTTGTAACACAAGTATTAATAATATATTATGTATTGACTGCAGTGCATGCTGGGGGTGGCAGATGCAAGCTGTAAACACAAACACTAATATCTCTGTACAAAGTTACTGACTTGTTAGCAATTTGTTGCTTGTTTACACAATCAGCAGATAAGAAGCAACATTATCATTTATTAGGAGCTGTGTTTATGTCTACCTGATGAATCTACATCCAATATATCCACTATCCCTTTTCCTGCTTTTGGCCCCCACCAACTCTTGAGGGAAAAATCTGGCACTTCTTCCAGATGTTAGCCCATAAAAGGAGTAAACTATTTTGGTGATGTTGTTATGTTTCCACACAGCTTGCTATTTAACTTTGATAAAAACCTTTAGGGTAGCTTGTATAAGTGTACCCATGTTCTAAGGAGATTTACTTGGTAAACGGTGACGGCATCTCTGTGTTCAGTGTTGGGAAAAGCTGCTGCAGATGTCAACAGAACACAAAATGTTGGGCATGATACCACAAAGGGAGAGAAGCAAAGATTATTTTAAAAGCCTTGCATGTTGCTGTTTCCAGTTTCTGCCGTGCGTCCTCGTTTATAGGAGATAGTTATAATGAGAACCTGTCAGCAGTGGCTCTGAAACTAATGGCCTGACTGATGAAACCAAATGCCATCAACCCCCAGTATCCCCTGGATTTGTTAGACAAACAGATGCAAATTTCATCAGGAACAAAAAAGACAAGTAGGTCCACTGGAAAATTTCTACATAGTACACAGAATAGTAATTGAAGCTGCTGTTGAACCAACCATCATCTGAACACACAGCAGGCCCAGTAGAAGAGTAAAACATATTATCAGGCATCTTCTGGTGTAATCTGTGTCTGTGGGAAGAAGAGTGACTGGTGTTCTTGCTGCCTATTTGTGGCTTTTACGCTGTGTGGTTTAAGTATAAAGGACGAGTCTGCAGTAATACTGTTATAATCTGTGCTACAAGGACCAAATCCAGGACCTATTATTTACTGACCTTCCAGAGTCAATTGAAACTGTTCAATGATCAATTTAGAAAGATTGGGTAGCAGTGTCTGATTAGTGCCATTGTAACTTGTGCATCCCCATGTTATTTCCAGTCTGTCGGTTGTGAGACCTCTTGGACTGAGCTGTTTGAGGATGGATTACTGCTGTGAGTTGTCTGCAGCATTTAGAATATGTGTTGCTACAAAAAATGGCACTATTAATGAATGAACTAGTGTTCTTTACAAAACACCACAATTCAACATCTATTCAATCATCTTTTCCCTGAATTCCCAGCCATAACAGCTACATTCACAGTAGGCTGATTGAATGAGATAGTGTGGCATAAAATTAGAGAAAATGATGTAACTGCTGTGTATTGACGAAATTCTATAAGAAATAACTGTTCATGCACTCTAGTATGCATTACACCTACTCTGTCTCTGAAGCTGAGGAGCAAATCTGATGCAGACTATCATGAAAAGTTGTGATTTGCACCTTCAGTGAAAATGTTTTATCTTTAAGTGCGAACAAAGTGCGCTTGTACGTGCCCGTACTCCCAACGTGACATTAGCTGTTTTATTTGTATAATCCCTATCTTCAAACACATCGCTGTCATTTCGATCTGCGCGTTTCCGCACTGAGACCCTGCGCTCTGGGACTTATCCTCCCTGAGCCTTCTCCATCAGCAGATGCACCGCTGCGATTACGCCGAACATCAAATGAAAAACTGCACTATTTAGATGTTTTTTCGTCACTGTAGCATTAGATTCATTTTCCCTGTAGCAAAGTGCTCATCCATAGTCTCAAAAAGTTATTCAAAGTGTGTTTCTACTGTGTGATATCGGCTGAACTCATTACGCACGGATGGGGAAAGACGGAACTTACCAGGGAGTTTCCAATGAGTGAAACGAAGAACACAATAATGTAAGCCACAATGAGAACCCATTCATACTGCTTGGGGTGCAAGTACTCTCTCCAGATGTATCTCAGAAGTTCATCGTCCTCATCCACAGTGGAGTGCAGGTGTAATTCCGTGTTGTTGGCCACATGTGCAGCAGTTAAACAATCATCGCAATCCAAATTCCCGGTGATTCCCGACATCCTTTGGACGTGTTTGTGTGTGCTGTATTCCTGCTGTTAATCTGTGACTGCAGTGTCCGCGGGTTGTTGAGCAGACTGCCAATAAGGACGCGGCACTGTGGTGCGATGATAACGCGCTCTGCAAACTCTCGTCAGCGTGACGCTGATTTCTCCTCCGTCTCCGTGCGCGGCCGCAGCAGGGTCAGACGGCGACAACACGGATGATTGAAGTGAGCAAGGAGCTGTGAGCTACCACAACAACCCACCCACTCTAAAGAATAAAAAGCGGCATAAAAACATTGGATGGGTGAGGCAGGAGGATTACAGGGAGAAAAAACTAATTGTCCTGGTCCTGGTAGTGTCCCAGTCTGGACCCTTGTATAATATGGAAATGATAGTACAATAAGATATTTCAGGTGGTCTTATGTCACCCAAATCTCTGCAAAAGCTCTCTATAGAGTTTCTTAATTTTGATATTAAATTGAAGCTCAAATTTTCAATACCTCCATGTGGCAGTGCATTTTGTCTCTAATGGTCAAAGTAATGTAAATAAATGGAGTCAGATTGCCCAGATATTGAACTGCAACAGCTTTATCTGTTTTGAATTCAGTGCAGAACACCATTCAGAGCCTCTAAATGAGGAATGGTTGCATAAATACCCTAAGGACGACTCAAGACCATTTCACACACTCAGTTAACCGGCATGAAAATTACATGAGCTGTCAACACATCAGTACACTCCATTAAAATAAACCAGGTAATTTGGTTCAGAATGTGAGAAAAATGTTTATTTACAGGATTTTATGTAATAACTGAATGGTATGACAAGATTTCTTTACAAGTATATACTATTTTATGGGGAAAATATCTGATTAAATCATTATTCTAAATGAAGTGTACTGATGCTTTTATTGTCACTGAGAGTCATTATTCCCACTTCTTTGGTGTATTCACTGTCACAAGCTGAGGAATAACGCTGCAGTGAAATAGGCGTTAAGTAACAGTAATCTTCCTCCAACACCCTACTCTATCCAAGGGTCTTGTTGTTTGGTTTTTTGCTAGAAAAACATGTGATCTGTCTGGGTTTGTTGAGGCAGCATATTCAAAAGGAGATCCAGTTTAGGTATTAAGTTAACTCTGAAGTCAAAACTTTTTATTCTTAGTGTCCTTGTAGAAAATATAACAAGAAAATAATTTGAGGTAGTTATCAAGGATTTTGCCCACCTGCTCTTGATAAAAACCTGGCTGTCTTGTTCAAACTCTGAGCTCAGCTTTAATTATTTCTCATTGATTTTTCAGCATTATCTGCTTGGTGGCTCTTCCCAGCACTTAATCACACTGCACTGCAGGTCTGACACAAAATGGTATTTATCCCACACATCCCTGACTGAAAATTGAACTTGTGCCTGCAGGACTTGTTCCATTACGTTAGTGATGGAACAGTTTATTAGCTGGCATCATCTTTCAATGTTATAGTCCAAAGTCAAGAGTTTCATACGGCATGGAGACCATGCACATGTGTGTGTGTGTGAATCTGTATGATTGATATGTTATTGCACGGAGATAATATTAACACCCAGTTCAAAAGTATTAGGGCAAAGAGTAGACACATCCTGGTCCAGACAGTAATTACACAGTCGCGTGCAGCCATTAGTTCAGTCCATTAGTCATTAGTCCAAAGACAGTGGAGGCCCACACAGTTGTCTGAGATGTCTCTGTGTCGTTACAGCAGTTTCATATGTCTACAACACAATCTGTTGAAATCTAACACATATACAGTATAGTGTATGATGTGTGTGTAAAATTTGAAGATCCCCACGTGGCTAAAGTGTCTTTAATATTGGTCAGATTATCAAAATTTAGCAGTAATTCATTAAATAAGTTGGTGAGGGCTGAGGCGATTTGTCAGCCTAAAACCAGCAGGTGGAGCTATGGAGCACAGCCTTTTGTGAGCGGCTGTGAAACATTTTGCAGTTTCTGAACTCTGTGGAAGTCTTAAAACATTGTGCAAGACTTCCAAATATGCTGCTTGCAAAATTCAGAAATTGGATCAATTCTGTGCAATATGTTCATGTTCATGGGAGGAATCGGAGCAAAGAAAAGTGATTTGATGGTGAGGTGCTCAGTATTTACTGGTTAACAATAGAAATTGCTTTTGGTAGCATGAATGTGTGATTATTTTGCCTGAATAGTTTGAGAGATTTGTATCCCTATCTTGTATTGTCACCCTTAATTCTATTCTATTTATATTCTTTTGCTATTCTATTTATATTCTGTGTCGTTTGCTAACTGTCCTGCATGCTGCCCTGTCTTTCGTTCACAAACTGTTGTTGTACTGCCCTGTGTGATGTGTTCTGTCTGTATTTGCTGCTGGAAACGTAATTTCCCCGAGGGAGTCATCCCAAAGGGATCAATAAAGTCCGTCTAAGTCTAAGTCTATCCTACCCCTGAATTTTGTTCCTTTGTGATGAATTATGCCTCTCATCTAGTTTCTGAATGGATTTACAGCACACTACTAAACTTTGTATGCCTATCAGCAGACATAAAAGTAAGCAAACCCTCTGTTATTTGTCCAATTAAACTTAGCTCCACTGCAGAGACAGAAGCCTGCTAAATTTTTCAAAACCTTTAGTGGTCAGGAGACCCCCCCGAGGGACTGCAAGTGGGAGCTCCTTCCCTTCCCTTACCTTACCTTACCTTACCTTACCTTACATGGGGACAGCAGCAGTATAATCAAGTCACATCTGTTCACTCCAGTGGTGAATTCAGCAGCTGGAAATGAGCTGCATTTCAATTAGAGTCACTGGCATGCCAGCAGCATTGTCAAACTCAGTATCAGGAGGTGGAGGTGTGCTTCAGGTACATCCAAAAAGGTCACTGTCGCTTTTTGCACTGAGCTCAAGATTGCCATCAGAGCAAAAGCATCTATAACTAACTGAATAGGGGGGTGGGGGGTGTCACATAAAATTGACACTGCTAACATAATTCTTCTTGCTCTGAGATGGAGAGAGGTGAACTGGGTATGATTCAGTAGGATAGTGTATTTTTAGATGGGATTGGACAGGATAAGGTAACAGTCATTTCAGCTACATTCATTCAATTGCAGAGGCCTGCTGCACCTGACAAGTGCCACAGTAATCGCTTGTGCATAATGTTGCTCTGTAGCAGCCTTGTCATTCTGTCAATAAGCATGATCACAGTGAGGGCGCCTACTCCAGGGCTGCAATAAGATGCTGTTGATCCTTCTTATATTTCACAATAAATGTGTTATAATGTGAGGGGTCTTATTTGGTCTTAACTTGTGATAAACAATGTTTCATAATGAAATTTCTCTTTATATATGATATCTGTTTGTGGTTAAGGGCTTATCATAGGTCAGGGTCAGCCTGCAGGAAGGATGCTGAGATAAAGGCTAAAGCTGGGTTTAGAAAGAATAAAGAGAACAATACAAACTGATGAGGAAGCTAGCAAGGGCAGCTTAGTTACTTTAAGACATAGAACTATTTTTTTTAATCTAAAAATAGATTCAGATATATGTCTGTAATTTCTGAAATAATATCTTTCCTTGCCTCTTGCAAGGACGTCTATATCTATGTCAAGTCAAGTCAAGTCAAATTTTATTTATATAGCGCCAATTCACAACAGAAGTTATCTTGAGGCACTATGGCAAAGCATGATAGATAGGATGGACAGATAGGATGAGATGAGCTTGAATAATACTTTATTTATCGCCCAGGGGATGTATACAAGCACAAATCATATAGTAGTAGTAGTGCACACACAGTACAGCACACTAATATACTTCGTACAGCTACTGAAATACAGTTAAAAGTACTGTGCAAATGATAGGGTTCTTTCAGGAAATCAGTAGTGTCTTTGGAAGGTTTTCCTGTGCACATAGGTGCTCTCTGCCATAATGATATAGTGTATGACAAATTGCAGGTGATGTGCAGCGTGTTGTGGAAGGGGAGAAAACAAAGAGTCCCTCAAAAAATAAACAAAATACAAAATACTGAGTCTAAAATTGGTGCTTTATTTTTTATTCCAAAATATGGGCACCATAACCTCCTCAAATAAAAGTCCATTGAAGCTGGACTCAGCTTCAGGCACAAGAATTTGGCCATTTATCTTGGGAAGTAAGACGAATAGGTCTAGAAATGCAAGGTGCAGTGGCAATTTGCTCTTTTCATACAAAATATTCTACGATAACGCTTGATATAATGGAAAAGAGACAGAGCAGTCAAACTGGAGAAGCAGGATGTTGATTTTAGTGTTGGCTGGCCCATGCTGTGCTTTATTTCCTGCTTCATCTCACATTAGTAACTGGTGATTATTTGTTTCTTTGACTCATTACTGATGTGATTAAGGTGGGTTTTTCCTTTAACAAATTGGATGCTGAACAACTGTCTTTAATCACATATCTCTGCTTACACAGAGAAACTAATTACAAGGAAACTAACACACTTAAATCACTGTAATTTAAGTGCGGGATTCACACTAACTGTGACCAAACACAGCATTGCAGATGACAGGTTTTGAACGTTTAATTATTTTCTCCAGTCTGTTGAGCTTGAAGTTCTTATGTTTTCAGTGTAAAATTATAAAGGTAGTTTTCAGAAGGAGCCCAGAACCTAGATATAGCAAGCAATAATTCCCAGTTCCAATAATTGCCAAACCATGATCACAATTATTATACACTTTTTTTATCATCTTACTAGATACATGATGTGACACTATTCTAAAGAATTAACCAATCACATCAAAATATTTCTAAGCTTTTAGACATGTTTTTACATTTTGGCTCAGTTATGTAAAGCAAGGAAGGCCAATTACACGTTCCCCATTAAGTATGTAGACTTCTTTACTGTTGCTTTATGCTGTGTTAATAATCAATTGTCTAGAAGATCTGTGCTGGGTCAAAATGTTGCTCATAAAAGCTTAAAGGAGCTCTGACTTCAAATAAAACAGTGACTTTTGACAAAACCTTTAGGCTGAACTCTACTAGCAAATAAGCATGTTATCTACATGATTCATCCATATGGCAGACAGAAAAAAAACATATAAATCATCACCAATTTCTTTCATCAACATTTTGTCAGTATCATGAAAAGAAAGTACACTAAAAGTGGATCTTCTGTTTTTAACATTCACACAAATCTCACTGAGCTGAGGAAATCAAGGATAACTGGTGTGGAAATGGCTGGCAAGCAACATAATAGTCAGTTGTAATACTGAGTACCAATTATGTGCGTGCGTGTAAAGCTAAGCTTCCTTATGTTTAAACCTTAAGTAAAGGATGGAGAGTATGTTAAAATGAAATCCTACAGTGCACATTGAATTTTGCCTTAAGGCACAATATTCATAACATAAAACAAACTACTTGATGGATGACGTCTCTGGAAGAATAAAGCCTTTGTCACTGTTTTCCAGTCTAATCCTGCTGGGCCCTGTCACTTCTGTATATTTCCAAATCACACAGTTGATCTAAGATTCAATAAAGGATGTGCTTGGAGATTCTCCTGAAACTCAGTGAAAAATGGTACAAACATTTATTATGGAAACACACTGTGTATTTTACAAAATTATTGCAACACCCATAGCATTCACAAGACCTCTGTCTGACACGTAAATGACAAGAATGTGATGGTATGTTTTTCATTATGTTGCGTTTAGCTGATGTTCTATGCAGATTTTACCTTCCTGTGCCAACAAATCCTCTGACTGTAAACAACAGCACTTTGGTATGTGTACGCACCTATAGTTACTTGCATCATCTCTGACATTTTGACATGACTCCTGTTGTAGAGTGTATCCTCAACTTGTTGACAGCATTTGAATTTATCACATAGGATGACGCCAGTTGAAGACAGACACAAAGACAGCTTGTAAGTGGTAGTTTAGGTTCTGTTGTATAAAGGTCTGCAGCTTATAGTCATGTATGCTGTATTCTCCTTTCAGTGGTATTCATCAGTGCACAAATAAAAGAAACTGGTCAAAATGTAAACAGCATTTGCTAAAGTCATTTTCCAAAGTAAACACAAACATAAAAGTGAGCCATAGATATATGCACATTTCCAGTCACATATACATTCATAATAATTGACCTGCTATGTCCTTTGTGCTAGGGCAGTTGTCATTACTTGTTCTTATGTATGAGATTTCCCATTCTTTGAATGAATTTCTCCAGCTTATTTTCATGGTGTCCTCGTGCAGACCTGGTGATGTTGTGTTCAATAGCTGCCTCAGCTTTCGGAAGGCTTTTGGTTTTCTCCTGAGAGTGGGTGTTTCCAAAGCTGGTTTGAGTGTGCAGAGGGGTTTTCTTTTCCAATGAGCAGAAAGGCTCAAACCTGCTGTACAAGCGATTCTCAGCTCCTCGATTTTTGCTCCAGCTGCCTACATCAAGGCTGGGCCTTGTGCCTTTGTCAAGAATGGTGGGTTTCTTCTGTGTGGTTGTTTTGGGGAGAGAGGTCTGTGGTGGTTGCTGGTGCTCCTCTGTTGTGAATCGAGGTTTTGATGATTTTAGATTGTCATCCTCTCGATAGGTCCTGTGGCGTTCTGAGGAGGACCTGGCTGAGTTGGTTGTGCTTTGGTGAGGTTTTCTTCCACCATATGATGTTTTCTCATCATCTTCAGCTGTTAAAGTGTCTGTGCTGCCACCTGACTGGAGACTCAATGTTTCTATGGTTCCAATTGAATCCTCTTTTTTCTCTGGTATGTTCAATAAGGATTTTATTTTCTTGGAGCTCTTTTGTAGAAAATGCTGAGAGCCCTTGCTGTTGGATTTAGTTGTCAAATCTTTGCTATTCACATCCAGCGCTGCCGCAGACACAGTCCTCAATGGTGGCTCCTGCCAGTTGGGTGTGCTGGAGCCCTTTGTACCTGTGATACTCTTGACATCATAATGAGAGACAGATCTTTGATCCTCATTCAGATTTGACCCGTATCCACCATTCTGTGCATTGATCCCTGCTGTGCTCCTGTTTACTTGCATCCTTGCAAAAGCTCCATACATGTGGCCTGAGGATTCATGTGCATACTCAGTGTTTGATCTTGGATCCGCCACACTATGCCTTTTGTGCCAACTGTCTGTCAAGATATCAGGGTTTGTGATCATCTGTCCACCTTTAGCTCTGCCTAAGCTGGCATATACAGAGTGGTAAGAGTTTTTGCCAAAGCATGCATTATTACGATCATCATCCAAAATCTGTAGACTTTGTCTCTTTAATATGAACTCGTCGTTATGTATTTTATTATCACCCACTGCTGTTGGATTCCACTGCATTGATGAGTAGTGCATAGGGGTGTTTTGTGCTGCTGAGGGGCTAACACTAGTGAAAGCATTGTTTATGTGTCTATTTGGCTCCATTTGCTCTGGCATGTTGCCCCTGAAGACAAGAGAAGACCTCATTCTTCCCTGCATGAAGGAGCCAGCTTTGTCCATTGGCTCAAATTGATCCAAATGATCACAAGAGTCTCCATATGGGACATCTGGGTTTTTGAGGTAAGACTCGATCCGCCATGTGCGCATGAATGACTTGGATGTATTCTCAAGTGTTGGCATATTCTGCTGCATGGATGGAATCTGTATGTCATTGCCACAGTAAGACTGACGCATGTTTTGACCTCTGTATATCAATGGCACTTGTAAATAATTGTCCATAGGGTAGTTGTTTGTTCCATTTCCTGTCTCTCTGGAGATATTCCAGTTGCTTGCTCTGGGCCTGATGTTCTGGGGCATAATTCCATCTTGTCTCTCCCCTGCGTAGCTGTGCCTTTTCAAGTAGTTCATTGCTTCTGTGGACTGAAGATGGGACACCTGGTTGTGAACACCAATCCCATTCTCAATCAATGGGCTGGATGTGTTAGGTTCCTCTTCAAGAAGCCTCTCTTCAAGGTCTCTTGTGCCCAGTTTCCTCTCACAGGTCTTCCTATAGACCGTATCCAGTGTGTGCCTCAACTGGTCCCTCCGTTCAATTCTTTGGGCAGAGTGAGAGTTTGGCATAATCTGTTTTCCGTTTGGCCCGTTTCGTTGGAACAAGCCCTCTGGGGGACACAGCTCAGCTGGCACAGTCGACCGGGCATAGAGTGTTCGAAACTCCTCATCATACGACTTCACCAGATGGCCTGTGATGACTTGCACCATGCTCAGATTGATCTTCTCAAATGACCAAGTGAAGCTGAAAGCAAACACAAAAACATTAACATGTTGCCTGTGGTTAAAAAAAGAAGAAAAAAAAAAGAAAAACAGACAAAAAGCACAAAAATATTCATCTTTAAGAATCACTCCAGGTCTGAGAGAGATTTTTTGTGAAGAGCTGATGTGTGTTTACATTTCTATTGAAAATGGCTTTCATTTTCAAGACTGATGCTGCTTGATATAGAAACCAGTTTCTTCACATTCATAGACAGTTAAGTCCATCTGCATCAAAAAGGCAAGAAATGGTGACAGCAATTTTGTAGAGAGTGACAGTAAACGTAGTGCTGTGTTCAGCTTACAGTTTAGCTCCTCTTGTACTGCAGTTTTATTTACCTGTATGAGCCATAAATTGCTGTGAGACAGTCGACTAAAAGAAACTTCTGCTCCATTGCCCCATGAAATTTAGCTCCTGATCGACAGAGGTAATCCTGACCTTTCACAGTGCGCACCCTCATGTTCTGTCATCAGAGCAGTGAAAAGAAAATGTCAGAAAGGACTTACCACTGTTAAAGTTTACAGAAAATGGTAATAAGTATGTTAATCATAAAATAAACAGCTGAAAAAAAACAAATGCACTGTGCAGACAAATAATATTCTGAAGACTTGAAATATTTTGTGTTTGTTGAGTCCAGAGTTGTTGTTGTTGTTGCTGGCATGTGCACCTAAGGGAAATTAGAAGGGTGTGTTTGAATCTTCAGCATCTCTTGCACAGATAAATAATTATGACTCCACCCAACAAACAGGAGAAACAGGTTTTGAAATGAGAGTTTTTCTCAACAGTTAAGTCCCAGTACAATATATTTAAAAGGACTGACAGACATTTGCATCTTTGTCTGTATGAAGATTTAGGGTCATAGCAAAGACACGACTGTACAAAAGCTGCATGCACATCCCCTCATCAGCACCTCAGAACCACAACAACAACCACAAAAACTAATGATATTTAATTACCTTACAAAATGTGTTACTGTAATGTGTGTTCAAATCAAGAAAATAATTAGTTTTAAGATAATCACATGGGTGTTAAACTTACCCTGAGTTGCTGAATTTTTACATCTTGATTTTCAGCCATTGTGAGGAAACTTTTCAAATGGAAGTCATCCAAAAGCACATAGACTGGGACTCCTCGTATAGAGGCGTCAACAACCTCCCTGAATATATCGACATCAGTGAACATGTCCATCACAATGGCAATGACCTGTGAGGACAAAGTGAATAAATCATGATCATCAAGACCAGAGTGGGTATAGTGCATTGAACCACTTTACACTTGTGAAGCCTGTGAATGACCTATTAAGAACACACTCACAATGATAGTTTATGAATATGAATAGTAAATGAGTATGACAGCTTGAAACGCACATAAAAAGAGTGATGCTAATAACAAACAAAACAGGGTCAAAGCCTAGTAAATGGCTGCACTCTGTTAAATGTCAAACCTTTATCTGTTTGCCTCTCTTCTACTCTCTGTGCTCACATATACAGTATTTCAATACAGCCTAATTCCCAATAGATGTTCCTCATTTACATGTTTTTCTGTGTTGCTCATCAGACAATGGAACAAGTATAAAATAGTGACTGAAACAAAGCTCTTTAAGACTGGCATGCTGCTCTGCACTAAAATCCAGATGTGGTCATGCCATGTGGTCAGCATAGAGAGGTGGGTTATTGATCCCAAATCCATTTCTGTCACTCCTGCAACATTTTTTGAGAACCAGGTTTCTCTGTTTCTCAATTTCACATTAGACCTCATGATGCTGCAGTTAAAGTTCATCATAATGGAGCAATTTGAAAATACTGAATGTTATGAAGCAGCAACATCATACTGCGTTCCAGAAGCATGTAATGAGCTCTTTAATGAACATATGTCCAACTATATTGCATGTTCTTAAAGCTGATTTCTTTCTCTCTTTTAATTTCCTGTGTAGATGGTTTCTGTAAAAAGATTTATATCCCTCAGATGAACCATGAGAGGTGTCATTCTTAATTCTGTATGCAATGCCCAACCAATGTGTACATTTGAATTCATATTAATCACCCCTCTGGAATTCCTGTTTAGCAGACACAACATATCCAGCTGTTGTGCCGAATGACATATTTATCTGCATTTAGATTGTTTTACACTGCACTGGTTGTAATTATGGGGAACAGAAAGAGTGGTTTCATTACCTCTTTGTCAGCTGTAGGAGGAAATGGTGTCTGGTTTTTTTTTTTTTTTTTGTTCAGACCTTTATTTCAGTCCTTTATTAAGTTAGTTTAATTAAGAGCCGCAATTTTAAGTTACAAATCTAGTTCATGATTCATGATGACACAGTGGAACTAACTTAGGCGTTAGCTCTGAAGGGAATGACTCTATAATGTGTTAGAACTGTAAATGGTTCCCACACTTTCCTCTCATGATGATAAGTTGCAAAACCAGATTTTGACCTCAGCAGCTCTAGCAGACACTCCTTGACTCAGAAAACTGAGCAGCGACGGTCTGCGGAGCTGCCTTGAGGGGGGAAAGGTGGTTGCGACATACTATAGACAAGCAAAGTTCTCAAGTTAAACAAAACAAGGTGACGAAACAGTACACCTGAGCCAATTTGCTGGTCCGTGAAAAATCTTTATCAATTTGAACACATCACAATAGAGCCTTGTGTATCTCTCTCAGCATGTTGTAGCATGTAGTTCTGATTACCTGTCTTGCATCCTGAATATGCTTCCGGATCACCTCTTTAATGGTGGGGTTGTTTTGTCTTGGTGGGTGGAAGAGCAGATCTATATTTGTCTGCAGTCTTTCATGCATGACCTCTGGCCACCCTAAGTCCAAATCTGGCGTGTCCACATCCGAGTGGATGGGCCAGTAGGTCCCTGAGGATGACTGGTTGTCCGGTGGACCGCTGTTTTCCTCTATGTGGGTTTGAGGTGGGAGCTGTTCTGCATTTTCAATGATGAACTTAAGCTCATCCTCTGAGAGGAAGCACCCGATACGTTCTCCCTTGAGGAACTCCTCGTAGCTGTCTCTGCCACCACTCACCAGGTGATCAATCGCCAGGCGGTATGCCTCTTTGTAGTGAGGCTGGATGAAATCCTCTGATTTAAACTCTCCCCTCAAGGATGACAGCATGGAAAACTGTGGAGACTCCATGACTCCAGACTGTTTCAGTAGTACCTGCCATAGATGAGGGAAATCAGTGACATGATGTAAGTGGATCAGAAAACAAAAGACTGGTTCTTGTTGAGTGTCATGGAGTAAACTTTGTCACACATGGAGAGGTAGTGTTAAATAAGGTACAAATTTAAGCTATAATACAATATGTAGAGAGGTCATAGTGTAATAGTAGTGTAACATAGCTTGCAAGATGTAAGTTGCAATAATTAGTTAAGTACACCATGTTTTCACATCACTGTATGTGCACAGTGTTCAGGCCTTTACCTGCTTATTGCCTTAGATATTTCAGATTGTCTCAACACAACAACTGAGCAGAGATATTTACTGCGCCATTTGAATTTGAAAGAAATAGGAAAGTGTGTGTTAAAATATCAAAAAAAAATAATAATAATTTTTACTGCACAATCTGTGATCCAAATATAAACAAAGCACAACTCTATCGGCTTTCTAATAGACTGAAGGGTATTTGAGGACACAGACTGCCAAATGATAGTAAGGTGAACACATTTCTGAGAAACAAAAGGGGAACTACAGTTTCTCAATAACACTGACTCAGACTGTATTGTAGATACAGTAAAGTTACATTAAGAGTAGACTGATGCATACTGTATTTATATATGATGAAATGTATGTTGAAAAGGAACTGTGTACTTTTTTGTGGCAGTTCCATTGTTTTGGGAATTGGGAATCCGTGCTCCACAGAGGTAAAAAAAAAAAAAAAAAAAGGCATATATTTTCAGTTATGTTGGATAAAGAAGCACAACAATAAATAATATTTTCATCCATAAGACGTCCTTGAACAGCATTATCAGTACCTCATATGTAGTTGTACCTGTTAATTCTGTGGCTAAAAAATGTGGTTCCCTTCCAACAAGCCACATCATGAAAACTGACTCATCATTATCAGATACTGAACCTGTTCTCAGTTGGGAATTAAAATATGACTGTCAGTGTGTGCCCAAGGGGGAAATGCTACTGCTGCACCTGTAGTTAATTTCAGGTGGGATAAAACCAGCAAAAATGCGATGATTGAGAAGGACTATGGAGCCTGTCTTCTAGTAATAGCATTCCTGTGGAATAAAGTCAGGGTTATAAGGAGCTTTTAAAATTAGTTTCCCAAGTAATATTTCACATTCTGCAAAGCCATGCAAACATGTCCTTGGTAGACATTTTTTGGGACTCTCATATTTTAAACCTTTTTTTTTTAGTTCAATTCATTGACAGAGTCAAAGCTTGGTTACTATTTTTTGAAAAATCATATCTTTACAAAAAAGTAAAGTAAAATGTGGCCAGTATACATCTGAATCAATCTCTCAGTGAATAATTTCAAAATCCAAGGAAGGTTGGAAACCCTTTGTGGGTGAAACTGTTTAAAGATGTCTTTTTTAACAATCATTACAATCTTCTCAAACCTCACTGGCTGAAAGCAAATATGCACGGCAGCCAGACAGAAACAGGTGACGTTTTAAAGATTTTAGCCGCTGCTATGCAGAAAATGTCGCTTTCACTGCGAAAGAATGGCCCAGGGTACAGCCTCCTTTTCTTCTTTGTTTTCAGGTAACTTTCATGGGCTCTTATATATAGGCTCTGCTTTTATAATCATAAGTTCACATTCTGAGCAAAGTTGTGGATGTCAAAGATTCTTTAAGGCCAGAACTGACTCTGCTGTGCCTTACTTACATAGATAAGTCAAACTCTAAAAGAAACATTGAACAGCTGTTATTTAAGTATATTTAATCAGAACCTACAGCGTACTTCATAATCTTGTACAAACAGCATATTTATTTACACATTCAACACAAACCTCCCACTGTTTAGAGAATTCATTTCAAACTGAGCAGTTTGATAGTGTTACAAAGCTGCTGCTGCTGCTGCTGCTGCTTCTTGTTGAGGCTTCAAAAACACACTGAGCTATAGTCAGAACACCATTATCTTATGCTCAACAACAGTAACTTACATTGAGATTGAAAACTTTGTGAAAATCCTCTTGACTGCTCCCCGAATATCCCTCCTGGATTTATGTATGTTCAGCCTATGTTCTGTATTTGGAGAAGCTACTGTCTGTCAGCTGCAAAGAGACAAAGACAAGGAGGTGTCTCAACACGATAAGCAGTCTGCAGATAGAGGGTGTGGATTCCAGTTTTGACATGCAAATGGACAGCCTGTAACTTGCTCACAGGCAGCCATAAACCTGTTTGAAACCTTTAGCCACTCCCCCTCCTCTCTTCAGGGACGAAGTTCACACCGACGAAAATCAAGATAATGACAGACATAAAGAGGCTTTGATAAGTACTTCAGGGTTAGTGGCACTGGACCTCATCAGAACATTGCTCCCAGAGCTGTACATTTTAACAAACTGAGATAATAACAGTTTTGATCAGTGCTTTGTATCATCATTTTTATCAAACAGTTTATTAGAGGACAAACAAAGTTTATAAGAGTATTTTGAATAAGGCACTTGTGATGCAAGCAGGAGTTTCTCAAAGAAAGGAGGCCCACAAATCCAAATAAACTTAAATAAGCCAAGGATCATGACTCACTTTCATCTTATCTCGCATGTGGCTGAAATATCAAGGTGGAGCTATATCCTGACTGTGGCAGGAGACACAGCTGTTCTTGAGTCTGAGGGGAGCACTCCTGATTTCTCTGTAAATGTAGGAAAGACTCCATAATGTAGATTTAATGAGTTTTCTTCAGTTTCCTTTTCCTAAATTTTGCTCACAGGAGGGTTTGAATGAAATGTGGACTCATGAGAATGCTGGTGACATTTGTCATTGTCTGGTCAGCTCTCACAAAGTCTCTTGAGAAACTGGCTCATTATGTAACATCTGAATTCTTAAGTGGAAAATCCACAGTCACCAAATGTCATTTCGCCAGAACTAAACAAGCATTGACTTGAAGGCTAAGGGCACAAACAGAATCAGCTGGGTTTTTTTTCCCATTGCATTTACCAATGTTTATTTTGCAGTTATTGTACAAAAAATGTCCTTATTGGCAGCTTTCCGTAAAGGAAAAGATTGCTCATTTCAAGGTGCCAGATTTCACACTCTTTTCATGTCTATTTACACTACATGTACATATGTTCATAGGTGAATATATATATATAAATAAAGTGAATATATATAAATAATATATTCTTGCTTTTCAAATTTCTTAGTTTTGTAACATTTCTTTTTTTGTCCATTGTTTTCAAAAGCACATATTCTTGTGGTAAACATTTGCACTGCTGACATTCTGACAGTACACATATTGTACATTCATAACAATGCACGCTGTTATGAATGTATGTTTTCTTTTGTAAAGGCAGCCACTCTTAAAGGAACCCCTTCTGTAAAAGTATGATATACATCTTGTCAGTGGACCATGGCTTTTCACTTTTTTAAATTCAGGAAATAGGAATGTTAACCTTCAATTCTGCGTGTTAGAACTATGCTTTTGCTCCAGATTCAAACTGAAATCAAGATTGTGTAAACAGATTACCATGCAGCTTTTATTTTATGACTGAGACTGAAAGGTTAGAGTCTCTAAAATTTTATTTACTCCAGGTGGAAAAACTAATCAGTAGATTTACAATAATAAGACTATGAAATTCAGAGCAGCATTAGTCACAACAATTCAGCTGTTAAAATCAAATGTTCCTCCTTCAGAAGTGTTATTCAGACACAAGCGCTCCAGGGGTGTGACAGGAGGAACATTTTAACCTTACGGTGGTGGAGAAACTTTAAAGTCTGGATGTCATCCACCTTCAGTCAATCTCCACAATCAGCCCCAAAGCATTTCTGAGGTCAACCCAGGACTGCATGTTGACTATCCAGAGGCTGTAAATAACATTTGGCCAAGTGAACCTGTCTTCTCACTTGCATACACACATACACACACACACACACATTGACCTCACCACTAAGTGCCTGGCCATGCAAATACACATCACAGGTGTTTAAGTTTAAATAGAGACTTCTCCAGTCTGTAGCTGCAGGTTTTAGAAAGCACTCAGTTTAATCATTAGGAATCCTGAAAGGAATAGTTGGTTATAAAAACAACATTCAGATCCAGACTCATGTCTGTACGCTAATTATGTAGCTACAGCCAGCAGCTGGTTAGCATAGCTAGCACAAACAGAAGGAACAGGGAACAGGGGAAAACTGTTTTCAGTCTTTAAAATAAGCTAGGCTAGCTGGTAGCTTTATTATTTACTATAAATGGTGTTAATTCTCTCATTTAATTTCCAAAAAAGCCAATAAATATGTTCTAAAATGTCAAACTATTCTTTTAAGGCTCCAACAGAGAGGATGATGACCAGCTATTATGCTTTGATTAGCCTATATTTAGCTATGATGTGGTAAATCAGAAAAGACTAGACTGAGGAAATGAGAGAGATGTGTTTTTCAAATAGCCCAGTCAACAGGGTCACTGGACTGCGTCGGTCATATTTATTAAAGGATTATTAACAGATTCAATTGACTTGAATCTGTTTCTTCTGTGCAAGTCTATTTTTCTTGCTTTTATTAACAGTTAAATCTGTCCTCAGCAAGTTAACATAATTAAACATAATGAATGTCAGCTATATATGAAAGGCATTTTTTTCTTTTCCTGTCCACTCTATTGTACCTTATGTGTATCACTAAGATGAAGTCAGGAAATTAAATCCCCATCATCATTCTATCGTCCATTTCGTAATGTGCAACATGGATATGTAGATATTCTCTTCCGTTATTAAGGCTGAAACACCTCTGGTAGTTCCACAGTGTCTAATCTGAAAAGAACCACGAAGAACAAGATATCTGCACCATTGTTTGGTTGTGTCTTGAATCTGGGTGTGTGTAGATTAAGTAACGTATGCACTAAGACACAGGGAGTTTCTTCTCCTGAAGCAGCCTCCCTGTGAGTCACCTTTTGTGACACTCAATCCCTGCTCTGTGCAGTCATCATGATCATGAGCAGCTCCTCAGGCTGTTCTTAGCTACTGCCGGCAAGTCTGAGCAAGTGACATGTTGTTACGTCGTCGCGAAGTGCCTCTGATCAGCTAAATGCAGCACTGACATTTTGATAAGCATCAGCATGATGATGCATTTTGATAAGCATCAGCATGATGCTTATCAAAATGATCAACAGATGAGCTTTGAACAAACTGAAAATATACAGGATTAGAACAGTGTCAGAGGCATTTAATTTTTCTATCATGCCAGCAGCTTTGTGTTCAAGTTCATTTTGTGTTTGACTGTAAGAATAAATATTCTGGATAGTTTTCTGTTGTGAAATATCCTACAGAGACTGAGCAACAGAGTGAGGTGATGAGACATAATAGCATGTTCACATAAAAGGTGACATCAGAGGCATCAGCTGAAGTAAATTACAGGTTTAACTGTAAAAGCTAGGTCACCACTAAGGTGCACAAGAAGAAGAGTTGTTTAAACTGTTTATTACAGATAGTTGATAACACCTTGTTTGGTGGTTTGCATGTAGAGGATTTTCGTCTGTAGAACAAGGAAGTAATAAATGTGGGGAGACAATCGCAGCAATCAGATATTACTGCCATGCCAGGTACTGCTAAGTAAATTTACAAATGAAATATGTTCAAGCAAACAGAGATCAGGTGAGCAGGTATGACTCTCACAGTATCTTTGTCTTCACTTATGTAGAGAAATGTTCCAAAATATATTATAGTCATAAAGTTGTTATTAAGCTACACAGGTATTTGTTGCTGTCTGAGAACTATTGATATACAGAGGTAGTAGTAGTTTTAGGAAAGGGAGGCCATCTTGGGGAGTTAAAGCAATGATAAAGTGAGTTATCAAATGATGATGATGAATAGCATATAACAACCTCAACAACCTTTTTCAATGTAAGAAGGTTTTTAATTGAAAAAGTTCCATTGGCAGGCTGTTGAAAAGTGTAGGGATTTTGTCTGTGAAGGCCATCTAATATCACAGTTAATGAGGTGCTTAAACAGTATAATTAATTTCCATTTAAAGGACTCCAGCAAACGACAGAGAAGATGGCAATGAAAAATATAAAATTTGAAACAAGATTATCATGACATCTGAAATAAAAAGTACAGATATAGTGCGTATGTAATGAGTATACTCGCTTTTGTTATCACTTAATTAAAAGCCCTTTTATTAAGCACACTTAAATACATTACGAGATGATCAACTGTACAAATGAAACTACTTTTGTAAAATAACAGAATAATTGTTATACTTGCACACTGCAAAAAAGTTAAATCTAAGTAAAATTATATATTCTAATTCAAGATGTTTCTCTCAGTAGGCAGTATTTATGCTTGAGCATTTCACTTGTTTCAAGCTTTTTTGTCCTCAATAACCTTTATCATTGGTTCTTAGTAAGCTGATGCTTGAAACAAGAAGCTGCTGCAAACAATCTAAAAAAATTGATCTTTTGGCAGACTATTCAGTGATTCTTTTCCCTTGTTTTTACAGATCTAAGTTGTTCAGTGCTGTTTGGGCACTGGGACGAGGAAAAGCATCTTATTTGGTTTCTCTCATTCAAATGGCGTTTCAACAGCATAACATCAGTCAGATAGCTCTGATCTCCAGCTTAGAACACTAAAGAGCAGAGCAACAAAGTACCACACTGACACTCAGCTGACAGAGAGCGAGTCCGTCTTTATAAGGCTGTGCTATCGCCCATGCTTGTTCTTACATCGTGTTCACAATTCCATCCGCACTGTTGTTGTTACCATGTTCTGTAAGGTTCAGTATCCTTGAAATAAACAAGGCTGAACAATGTGTTACTCACCATATCTTAAAGGCAGAAGCATTTGTACCTGTTGGAGTGACCACATTGGATGGCAGGTGAGAATCCTGTTGTCATAACTTTTCCTGTTAAGATAGCAGTTACTTCTTGGCTCTCTCCAGTAACTCTTTGGCTTTTGTGTGTCCTTGTAGACACGAGTCACACAAAAGGGGACATGGCTGTGTTCAGACAAACATTAGCACTGCTTGAAAAAAACAACCCACTCATTCATCTCAATGGGATCATTCTGTCAGTGCAGCATGGTGCCAATGCAGAGGACTGCAGCAAAAAAATTAGAAGTCGTTTGTTGTCCTGGTAATTTACTTTGCAATGTGAGTGCCTTGCAACCATCATGTTTAACATAGCATAATTTCTGCTGTGATAACTTTCCAAAGTTTTAAAATCTTCTCATAGTATGACACCCCAGTGCACTGTGTGGCATCTAATAATCCTTAAAACTCTTGGTCCGTTACTCAACGTCTGAATCATACTTCCTGCTGGTACCTGAAGCAAGATGTTGGTCCAAACATCTTTTTGACTGTGTTTCCTCAGAGGCATTCATTGTACTCTTGAAAAGTGGCAGAAGTTGTTGTGTGAAGAATGAGAAGGGGAGATCTTGAGAGAGAAGTTCAAACTTGTGAAGTGTGAATTAGATGAAAATTGTGAGATGCAGCTCTTTCCCATAACATCGCTTTTAACACACTTTTCTGTCATTTTTCAACATCCCAGATACACCACAGCAATATTAAACTTTCTGTGGTTATGTTTAGGCACTCGCAGCACTTGGTTAAGGTTACAGAAAGATTGTGGTGTAGTTTCAAACAGAAATAATTCACTGTGACTTCGAAACCATATGTGGTCTTGTCCCATATATGTCACCAGACAATGGGCTGTGGACTTTTTGACTCATGCATCAACTTTCAATGCAGCAAAGAACATTGGAAGTTTGGGTGACAGGCCTCCCTGAATAATCTTGTTCAGCCAGCACATTAGCATGAGAGTATGATTTGAAAAAGACTTAAAAAAAACATCTCAGTCTTAAAATACATCTCACTTCACAGGCTTGGCTTAGTTGGCTGTATTGTATAGCTCTGTCCTGCAGGGCAGTGGGCATGGATAATGGATTTAGGAAACTGTAGCTGCCTAATGATGATGGATGCTTAATAAGCATCTATCATTTTAGGGTACCAGACAAATAATAAATAACCTTGGTGTGAATATATCCCTATAAATACACTGCTAGCACAGTGCACAAAAGCTTACGTTACATTAGAGGATATTGTCCTTCAAGTGTCAGTTGTCATATGATTAAATTGAGTAAACCAAGGGGCTTTAAACTTTTTTTTTTTTTTTTTTTTTGGTTGTATTGTATTGTAAAGACTTTTTTCAACCAAGCTATGATCAGTTGCCTTTATTTAAAATGGAGGTGTTGAAGGAGCATTAAACACATAATGGACAAGAATTGCAAAACTACAATTATTTTAGAAAGTACTTCAGATTAATCAGAGGTATTTGTTCCAAGAATGAAGTTCTGTTGATTGAAAGGAACAGTGGATATTGAATGGGCCATTAGTGTGAGGGAGTAAGGCCTGAAAGCTTAGTATAGGAACCAGCCTTTAAAATGATAATGACAGTGGAGAAAGGGAAAGCTCCAGTCAGAGAGCAGATGAAATAACAACTTAAGAACAAACAGAAAGTGAGTGATATGACTCATCACTCACCAATTAGATGTTCTAAAGATGATGTTTGATGATGCACTGTTTCAGAAACACGCAGACATCAATTTTCAGCCAGTCTAGCCATTTTTTTTTAAATAATTCTTATTAATTCCAACTTTACTTGGCAAAGGGCATCTGAATCAAAACTGCACATTTAAAGAACCTATATGCTGAGTCACTTTGGGACGTCAAAGTCAGACATTTACAAAAACAGGAAAAAGGCAAAAATAAATAAATATATACCTGGATTGATCTCACCCTAAGAGTAATGATGTCTGTCTTTACAATGGAAATATAAACTGCAGATTATTGCAAAGCTTCTATGGTTGTAGTAATGTTCATTTATTTAATATTTATGAGTAAATTTAAATGCATCATCCTGCTGAAGATGCTTATTCATATGCTCAGCAATATCTGATCATATTGACTAGTACAGAAGCTGGAAAACTTTGAAAAAGCTCAAACTTCAAACTTAACATAGACCTCCTTAGACCTTGACACATACCATAAGCCTCATGAACCAATAACTTTACTTTATGGAAACTGTAACTTTGAAACTGTGTTTTCTTTGATGAAGGCATAGTGCTGTTGTATCTATGTGACGATTGGTAAAAACAAATTAAACTGTAAGTAAGTGATATGTTAGCTCTGTGCTATTTCTGTCCACATTTGTTTACATCAAAGCATGCCACTGATTCATATAAGCCAATTAAAGAAGAGGAAATTGTTTGGCAGCATATGTAGGTTTCCATCATAATTTGAAGGTTTCTTAATGGAGACAGAGTCTCATTAGTTGTAATGAATGGCACCTCAAAAAGGGTTTTCCAGTGTTTTCTTGTAAAACTGCATTGAAATGGTCTGAGTGGTATCGCTGCCCATTTAACTGAATAAATTAAGACAAATCCATAGAGTACCTCATCTAACAACAAAGTGCATCACACAGCTCCTCTTTAGCTTTATGTAAACCCTGTGAAACACAGCTGAGGTGTTGAAAGGGATCACATAAAAGAGATGGTTTATTAACAACCATGCTCCTAAAGCTGCACACTGCAGCTTCTAATTCTAGTGTGTATGACACCTATTATCGTCATAATGTATAATTAAAGCAATGTCATTTTGACAGTCATTGCATCTTTGCCTCTGCTGCAGATTTATTGCTTGACCTTTATCATATTTTATTGACTTTAACAGTGAATGTGATGGCAATGACTAATGTAAAGTTAGACACACGACCACGGGCTGAAATAATCTGATTAAGTTTACACTGATCATTCTCATCAAATGACATGACTTGTATCTGACACCTTAACTGTGCAATGTATTTTCAATATTGCATGGTGTAAGGGTCTGTGGGACATTTTACTATATTTCACAATTCTGTAATATATATATATATATATATATATAGATAGATAGATAGATAGATAGATAGATAGATAGATATAGATAGATATATAGATCATTCACCACCTCCTGAAACCATTAAAATTAATTTTTAATGTCATCTTTATGTGCATACAATTATGAAGAACATTAAAAACTCAATAATCCATTTTCGTTTCCTTCTTTGAAAATTGATCATGACTCACATAATGTTATATTAAGAAATGAAAACCCAGCTGTCCAATATACACCATTTGATGGTTAACCAACACAGTTATGTCAGTTAATTTATTTGAATGAAAATCCAGATTGTTGCTTCAGTCCTGAAAACTGCAGCCAAGAAGAGCTTATTGTCCATGCCTTTAGACTAGGATTGAAATAGCAATAATAAAAAAAAAAAAAACAAATAACTGTACCAATGGATATTAGCATAATCATATATGAATTATTTAATGCTCTATTAAAAGGCAGTTTTTCCATATTTCCTATCTTGATAGTCACGTCTAACTGATTCTGCATGCATGCATCATAGTTGAGAATATATTTAAATTAGTTTTTCCAATCCTCCTTTATGTCTTTCATTTTCTAATTACACAGAGACATCACTGATTCATGGATGAGAGGAGAGAAAAGTGTTTTCCAGAGTTGTGTGAAAATACTGATATCAACTGTGAAAAAGTTCCTCTCACCACTTCACACCTCTGCTCCATTCAGGGACACTGGGTTTGTGAGTTAGAGCTGTCTTACCAGCTCTAAAATAAGTTTTACACAGTAACAGCCAAAAATAGTTTCACTCTTTTAATATTTAAACAGCACCTAGCATAGATAAATGTTTAGAGAATATGAGGTGGGGATCCCCACAGTTATGGTTGATAAAACATGCTTTAGATTTCAATATTTGTGTGTGGAGGAGGGTAGATATTTCTCATAATTTGTGGCTGTCATTTCTCTGGACTAAATGAAATGATGTTTTGGACATCTGTTCTCAAGGAATGGTGTATAGTACCCCAGTAAAAGCCTATTATTGACTGCTGTATTGGTGAATATCAGGGATAAAGCACTAGAGTCCTCTCTCCTGCTATCCATACTGGCAGGAGATTTGCACCCTTAATGTGATGTTCTGTAGGATGTGGGGACACGTGATTTCTACGAGTCTGGTAGAATTTATCTTTCTGTATCTGTATCTTCTATCCTACTGAATTAACCCTTCTCATTCCCTAATAGGATTAACTTAAATGACCAAATCAGTAAAATATTTGCATGCTTTATAGATTTTAGCAAAGACCATGACAAGGTCTGGCAACTCGGGCTGCCTCCTAAGATTTTTTTCACAACATCACAGGAGGTAAAATGTTTTTAAAAGGGCTGATGAGTGGGTGCAGGCAAACTATAACTGTAGTATACAAGTAGTATAGATGTTATGGCATTAATGTGGGAGGAATTCCAGCTACTTTTACCCTTGATCACCTGTGATGCAGTTCAATGCAATGGCCATGAAACAAACCCTGTCTTGGTGACACTCCCCGTTTTTGTTCATGTATGTCAGAGAGCATCTATGTGTTCACGTTTTAAGCCACCTCACATACATAAATAAAGTTCATATGTTTGAATTCCACTGAAAGTCTGCAGAACCAAGCTCTCCCTCTTTTATTTTAATATCCTTTCTGTAAAATCCATATTTGTGCCCTAAAAATCACTCAGAGATGCAAAACTACAAGTGAGAAAAGCTCTTTGCCCTAAGCCATGTATTCAGTAATTACCTGAGGTTGCACAGCTCTAAATCAGTACACTAGATCTCCTCTTCTAAACCTAAAACTACTGACTTCTAGTTGAAATTACAGTGGAAATGGGAAAAAAACACACAAAAACTAAAGATCAGTATGTCCCTGTGCTGATTGAAATCTTCCTGTTGTGTTGATTGAGACGATGTGGGACTCCAGAGGTCAGTTGTGTTAGGGAGCGGTGCTCCACTAATAACAGGCAAGATTGAGGCGTAGTAGGCGTCTTTGTCATTCTCTTCTTGTAGGAGGAGAGGGAAAGCTGGTTTAACACGGTTCTCAGTGGTAATTTAAAGCACAATAGGCAACTGAAAGAACGGTAATCTACAAGATTATGGGAAACTGTCTTACTTAAGAGAGTAGCTGAAACACCCACAATGAAGCTCCTAAAAAGACAGTAGAAATAAATCTCTTCTTCTATGTCCTCTTTTAATGTGGTTTCAGAAATGGCCATCACAGCCAACATCTGACTCTATTTGCTCTTTCAAAATAGTGTTATGATATGTAATCTGCAGGGGTCAGATATAGCACCAAATTTCATTACTCACCCAACCTAGGTTTAGGTTTTTTAAGTGTTGTGTTACTACCTGAACCTAACCACACAGGGCTCAGGAAGTAAATCCTGGGGCCTATACTATGAAGGAAGTTTAACACAGCCAAGCTATCTTTTCATGGTCTGACTTCACTAAGCCTCACACCTGAAATCACACCAATTGATCACACACACTTGGTAAGGCAACCCTGGTTTTCCCAATGTGCATTTCTGTGTTTTTGGTCTGTTTGACTGCTCTGAATATTAGAAATTGCAATAATTATGGTGTAAAAGACCTTGCTGATATCACTGAAAGCCTTTGTAGTTGAGTGTACATGCTTTGCATTTGAGTGTTGATGTGCTTTTTAACCATAGGTGCCATAAATGGAGTGCAGATACTGTGGATATGTGACAGTTGAGTCGTCATGACACTCTACGAGCTGAGCTTTTTGTGATCTGTTTCAAGGTTGTAATGGATTTTTTTCTTCTTTAGGTTCAGGTAGTATGAGACAGTGTTTCAACAACACATGTACATATATTTGTAAATTGTCTTCGCTAGGGAAAGTATTGCATGAAATATATAATGTGACTTAGGATAACATGGCTCAAAGTTTAGGATTTGGTACCCAGTGGAATCCTCACTCATGTATGGATGGATGCTGTGGTCCCATGAAGAATATACTTATTTAGACATGAGTACTGTTTGGGTTTAAATACACCCTGCAAAAACTACTAGAACTTCAGTGCTTCTTTTTGCCACTTACATATCCATTATGGATATGATATATACCTACAGAGACAGAGCTTCAGATCAGTTGACAGTGGGGGAGAGGCGGGGTACACTCTGGACAGATCACCAGCCCATCGCAGGGCCTAGAAGGTGACTTAAGAAGAGATATTGCTTCTACTGCTTGTCTTGCTTGGTATCACAAGGCTTTATATACATCACCTGCAGGTATTACCTTGTTAATTTCGACATAAAAATAAAGATCGCTCTCATCAAATCAAAAATGAATGTTTACCCTGTTTATTTTACCAGCCATGGTATATGTCAGTAGAATATGCAGTGGATGTGGTCTGTATTCTCACGAACATATCCAATCCTACTGATTATGATTCCTCATACTCCACTATAGCATGACAGCCAGATGCTGCTGTGCTAGAGTAAGCTACGGTTTTGTCAACATTCGAATGCAATGATACTGTGCCCACATCAGATTTATAATGATGGACAGAGCTCCTCCATCTCACAGCAGGTTATGTGGCACAGAGCCAAACACATTAGCTGGGTATAACAGCACCACATGGGAGACCTCTTTTCTTCTGTTTGCTGGTTGGATGTGATGCCAAATCGTGCCTGTGCACTCTCAGAACAGCCTGTGGTTGTACTCGCACAGGTCTCTGGTGATAAGAATTGGTTCAAATGCATTTTTTAACACTTTCCAAGGATTTCACTCTCAATCAAGATGAACTAATTAAGATGATAAGTATGTAAAGAGTAAAAAAAGTATCTTAAGAAGTTTGTGGGGGATAATAAGTTGGTTGATTGGATTGGTCTTGACCCTGGAAGCCAAATCTCTCTCATTGAATTGTTGCTGTTATGTTCATAATGCACTTTCTATGGTTAATTTGTTTCATTCATAGTAAATGTTTACCTTACATCATGTATAGCATGCATAAATACAACAGATGCCCTTGGTTTTGTCATTGAAGGAACACGTTTCCATGACAGTGATACTGTCTACTTTTGTTCAGCAGTTCTATTCATGTGTTCTTGTCTTTCAATGTGAGGAATCACGGTGAAATCAGTTAATTATCCCTTATTAATCCCGATAATATAAACAGTGTAAGTGTGAACATTTTAGAATCAAGTCAGATTTAGTTTTTTGAAAATTTGAAGGTGGTGAAGATTTGGAGAACATTCTGTTCTTTGTCATGTTCCTCATATTAGGGCAAACTAGAAGGTCATTTATGCGTACTGATTTATCTGGTTTGTATTGTTTAGGGTTAGGAATTGTTTGTAAGATTGATGAGATCTGTAACATTACCCTCTTATGGTTCATTTTTTTCTGTCAGAATGAGAGTTGCATCGCAGCAGATAGGCTAATAGAGCAGCAGACAGGCCACTTTGTTGCACTAAATTTCTTGAGATCAGTCTCTCCTGTTTGCAAGACAAAGTTAGATGTTAAATCACTGGCGGTGGGTTCTGGCCAGAAAAGTTTGTCACTGTCTGCTGTTGCTGTTTTCATCAATCTGGCTGGTCACCTCTGGCTAGAAGTGAAATTTCAGCACTTCATTACCATTATTACCACCATACCAAAGCTAATATTTCCCTCTGCCTTAAGGAGGCAAATAAACTGAAACTCAGAATATCTGAAAACTCTCCTTTATGGCATGATTTCAGAGTTGTCATGCTGTTAACACAACTGGTTTGCTTTTATACAACCAGCAAAGGACTAAATAAGGCCCTGGGGCCAGTGAAAGTTTTGCATGATTTACTGCACTGGCTATGGTACATTTAAATCGATCTGTACACAGCAGAAAGCTGTTTTATTCATGTTTTTACAAGATTTTCAGCTTTTCCAAAAAAACTCCCAACCACTACTTTATACCACCTTTACTCTGGCAGGGAACTGATACTCTTCTGTCTGGCTCTCCCCTACAGCTTTCTAAGATGTCCTCTATCTCTTGCTGTCACCTGGACTCATGGGTAGGTGGTGTCTGGATTTTTTTTTTTTTAACTTTGTACATTCACATCCTTCAAAGTGTGTGCCTGTCTATTTATGGGAATGAATATATCTACACATAACTTTATCTTTCCTCTGCCACCTTGCCCCTCTGACTTTCAATATTCACATTTTTAGTCACCCAGAGAATGAATTCTGACAATTTTAATGATCCCATTTTAACTTGTACATTGTAGGTATGGTCCTTTATTTGCACTGTTTTGAAACTCATCTTTGAAGCTCAACATAACAGAAAATGACAACCACACATGCATTTAATGTCCATTTTCTTTTTGGATAAAATTCAGTCTTTGAAGAAAATCTAAGCCCAAAGGTCACTGTGTAGTGATGAGATGTTTTACTGTTTTTATCATTATGACACCCCAAAGTGTCTCAGTGGTTTAAAAAAAATCTTATGAAAGCCATTTCATAAAAACTAAACTTCACAAGAGCAGCCTAAACCCTTTACTGTGCCAGTGCATTTCAGAGATGTACAGCATTACCTTACTCAGCACCCACAGACATCAAAGAGTATAAGCTCAAAACTGTGTGTCCTCAACCTCCAGAGGGAAACTTTCAGCACAGCCACTGTGCTTTTTGCTCAAACACTGTCAACACAAAAACATTCCTCCACCCACATACAGGAAGACAAATAAAAATAGAACAACGTTTGACTTCATTGTCAGGTGGGATCATAGACAGTGAGTGGGATGTAAAGTCACAGAACACATATTCTGCAGTTTATCGTAATTCCTAATCTTTTTTGGTTTGGGTTCACTTCCTCAGAGTTTCTCTCAAATTGAAGAAGCGTGTTGTTGATTGTGATCCAATCATTTATGCTTGTAAGGGCAGCTGAATGGCACAGCTGGAATGTCTCCGGTGTGGGAGGAAGCTAGAGAGGGCGGTGGGTTCACCGCTACTTTAAACCACCTGATCTCAGCTTCAGTAGCTGCAGCAACAACAGGGAATGCTGCGTAACAGTGGCCACAAAGAAACTCATTCATCTCATTATGGAATTCAAATCTGAAATAAGTCTTTTCTTCACTTTTGTTTTTGTCAGTAACTTTCTGTAATGCATCTTGAAGTGGCACTCATCTCCCTGCGGCTCTCTCAGGATGGAACTGCTGCCAGAATTCAGAAAATAATTTAGTTGCAAAGTCCAATCACAAAAACGTATTCTCTCTCCCTGCTTCATTTTGTGGTTCAACTCCTCAATAAGGATTTGGACAGGTCAGCCCAGTCTAACTCTTCATTGTGATATTTATCAGGCAGAGAGGAGAAAGTAGTTGTCAGACTCACTCCCTATGCCACTCTCCTCTTCATAAATCCTTGCGTTGACAGATGAGACCAGTAATCAAACTTAACATAAATCCACAATCCCTCTTATAATATTGACGTGTGAAATAGATTTCACACATCAAGCTTAAATATTACATGTCACCTCATAAATTTTAATTTCATGTTTAGCATTTATTTCTCCTGCTGTTAAACTGACCGAGACAATAATTTCGTTTTCCAGATAATATCAGTCCCCTGGTGCCTGCTAGTGAAGAGTATTTGATTTATTTTTGGTCCTAAAATAGGTAAGGCTAATACTGACATCAAACAAAGGAGGCTAGAAAGGGAGGCTAACACCACTACAGCAGAGACATAATGGACAACATACTTCAGAATAAATCTGGAAACACCTCTCGGGAACAAATTTTAAATTTGTTTCGACCTATTAATGCAACTGTGATAATTTACATCAATAAATACATGGCCCTAAAAGAAGGGATCAGTCTCCTTTTTCTTCATGGAGTGGCTTACCTTACCTTTCATTTTATATCAGCTGTGTGTGTGTGTGTGTGTGTGTGTGAGTGATAGACACAGCCCCTGCAGTGAATTATGGTACAGCATAGTTTTACAGAATACGAGGTATGGCTATTAAATAAGAGTGTGCTGTAATACAATTTTAATGAACATAAACATTTTTCAGTATCTTTCTCCTTCAACATACTGCATCAACACGCTGGTGCATTCAGGTCTTCTACTGATCAAAGCAGTGCAGTAGGTCTTCTTGAGACAGATGTCTCAGAACTGTCGTTCTTTTCTTAACTTCTGACAGAGACTCAAAATATGTTCCGAGCACATTTGATATGATCTTAGGAAAAAGTCACATGGTGCTAGGTCAGGTGAATAGGGAGGGTGATCAAGCACTGTGATTTTTTTGGGCCAGAAACTGCTTTTCCTTTTGATCAGGAGTCAGAAGTTTTGGGACAACCTGGGCACACACTTTTGTCATGTTCAAATGTTCATGCCAAATTTGCTGAACTGTCTCTTTATCAATGGAGACCATTTCTGCTATCATTCTTATACTGAGTCGTCGAGCATTTCGAATGATTTGTTCAATTTGTTGAATGTTGAACAGAAGTTTGTTATTTTTTAGTTAGTTTTTGATATTCATGGGCACCCAAAACATTCATCGTCTTGGACATCCTCTCTGCCTTCACAAAATCTTTTGCACCATTCAAACACACATGCATGTGTTCCCCATACAATGTATGAAAAGATTTCAGCTGCTGTTTTGTTGAATTTCACCAAAAATTTCAAGTTCATGCATTGCTCAACTTTTAAGCTAATCATTTTCCAACACCTTAGCAAAAACATGTGCACTTCAATCAGTAGCTAGCAGTGAACTAAAGACGTCACTTATTATTGGAAACTTATAGCAGTTGTGTGTGAATACCCAACATGAATGAATGAATGAATATATAACACTCTGTGTGACTGTGAACCATGTGGTTTTATGCTCATAAGTGCAGTCTCATCATTTAATAGCCAAACCTCTTATACTACATCAACATTTGCATGCCTACATATATGTTTACATACATGTTTACTTTTATTTCATACATTACTTGTCTCTTACGTACAAAATATGTATCTATTTTGGCATAAGCAATATACTTATATGATTTATTATGTTCTAGACACCAACATATACCATTTTTGTGATCGTAATGTCATCAGTTGCTGCTTTGATGTGATGCTCATTGTGCTCGTGTTTCCAAGGGCACAGAGGTGCAGAACACCGTAAAGGGAGTAAAATATGATTGGCACCAATTTGTTGCCATGGACACCAACATCCCAGTGATGATGCCTGGAAAGTCTACATTTTGGCAAATGGCAGATTCTACGCTGTGATCTGGACACTTGTGTCATTTTAAATGTTTTTATAAAAAAGAAAATGATAGTTCTCTTAGCTGTTGAATTCAAGGTCAAGATATTTTTAAACAGCTGCTTCAACCTTCTTGATTTGATTATTGGGTACACATTTGCTGCTGAATAACTGTATCACTGTGAGGTCCACAGAAGGTAGCAGATGCAATGAGTGCAGCAATCACCTGCACTGTTTTAACTTCTGTTTCTCCAAGGGCCACTCTGAGGTTGAGTGGCAGTTCTAATCAGGTGTAGGAAAATCTTAAGAGACCAAATCAAATGATTTGCCTGTAACACACCTGCACTTCAGTTTAAAACACTTCCTATATTCTCTTTGACAGGTCCTAACCATGAATAAAGTACCTGCATAGCCATCCTTTTTTTGTAGTTGTATTAATCATATATTTTACTAACCAGACGTTCTTATCATTAGCCTGCAATTTCCTTTGTTGAGATGGAGATGTACTATGGCAACAGAAGGTTATAGAGTAAAACTCAGAACACAGGGCAAGATAAGGAAGTCCTTTATTACATACATTACATTATAGTTTCTCCTCAAATCATTTAGTAATATTAAAATAGTATTTTCTTTAGAGTAGGGAATGAGTTACATAATTTGAAACTACGATTACCCTTACCATGTTGATTATTTGTGAATTCAACATATAAAAGGCCATACAGTAAGTTTTTACATTTTTCTTTAATAATTCAATATAGCTTTTACTTTTTTTAAAGGAAAAATGGTATCACAGTTTAGCACCAATTGACTGTTTGCTAAACTTGTTCCCCAAAAAACAAATGTCCAATCAACATTTACACGCACAGCGCAATGATTTTTGTCACTTTTTGTGTGTACAGCCAGTGCATCACTATGCAGGGGAGCCTGTCTGGAAATGTGCGTTGTCATCCTCATATTTAGTGGATATTGTGTCTCCCTCTGTCAGTGATGGACTGAGTTTTTCCACCCCCCTAAGAGTAACACACAGTCATTTTGTGTGTTATCAGTGCGTGTTTTTATCTTTTCACATGCTGTTACACGCCACATATCTCAACCTTTAACCCTCCCCTAACCATAACCAAAAGTGCGTAAAATGAAGGCCATTAAATGAATGCATGGAAATGTCAGAACTCGCAGAAATGACACACAAAATGTCCTGAAAGTGGCATGGTATTTATACACAATCCCATGTGATCACATTCTACCTTCTGACAAGAGACAAGACTAGTTCTCAACATAAGGCTCGCAGTATATTTATAGCAATTAAGTGCACATTTCAGACCATCTTACAGGGTTCTCATTTTGAAACAGGTCAGCAGGAGACATTTGGAGATCGTTAGCAAACGGTCAGTTGAACTGTATTTTTATTGTCCTTGTAAGGCCTTTTTGTCAACTGCTGTAACAGCTGTACATATGATAATGCAGTCATTCACTAATTTAGATAAGGTGCATTAACTTGTCATTTCCCCTGTAGTTGTGCAGTGGACTTAAATACTGAATGTGTCTTTGCAAATTATAGTTCAGTGAAACTGAACAAAAGCATTAACACATTGTGCTAATGTGTTAATGCTTTTGTGCTAATGTTTTAAATGTGAGTCTCAAAAGCTTCCATCCGCCCCTTGGTAGGACTGAAAGAAGCATCTTTGGCATGGCGACTGATCTGGTCTTCAGGCTCTGTAATCTGCAGGTTACATAGTGAGAATGGACTATTTCTGTCAGGTTTCCTCTCATCTCTCATCAGAACACCTTTTGAACTTGTGCAAAGATCTTTCCCTGCCTCCTTAGGACTCATATTTTCCACCTGAAATACAAGAGGACACAAAGGTTTTCAAGTTTTTATAGAAAGAGAGGCTAGTGGAAAATGAACAATAGCAGCAGTTAGAATTTTGTAATATCTAGCAGTTTCTAGTAGTTGGTTTCCATTTAGATTGATTTAAGCCAACAGTGAAATTGCTTGAAATGACTTATCCCTGAGGCCATTTGGGGTTTGCACTGGGATGAATATTCATCATGTATTTGATTATAATTGACAGTTCTCTTTCTGGTTTGTATGGTGACTCCAATCAGCTGCTCTATATTTCTTCCAATTGTACCAAGGCTGAAAATATGAATTTTACTCATTACTTGGGCTGTTTAACCCTATTACATGTCTGAACACATACAAAACATATGAAGGTGTTTTAGTACCATAAACTTAAATTTATGTGATCTCTTGTCCAGAGTACCTTTAAGAATTTATCTGTAAATTCCTACGATGCAGCTGTTAGTGAGCATAACAAATAAGTTAAAAATGGCACATAATACATGAAAACAGAGTGAGATCAAGCTATGGAGATGAATAAACATAAATAAAAGTCTGGCAGGAAATTGTTAAGGACTGGTATGTGTGAGTCAACGATGAAATTCAGTTTGTTGCAAACATAACAAATGTCAGTATGCTCAGTGTAGATTGACGTGAAATGTACACTCTGAAGCAAACTGAGAAGGTGGCACAATTAAAAATGAAGAAATCAGAAAATTAAAGAGGCAAGTGTGGTGGAAAGAGAAATCAACATAACCAGTGACGGCAAAAGGTCTGAAGGAACAGCAGAGCGCGTGTGTGAGCTGTCAGATTATGTAGATTGCTCAGACAATGAGTTGTTAAAAGGGTTGCGACTCTAAACGTAAGCTGACACTGATTGGCTTCTCGCCTGCATGAATTGTCTGATGCACCTTTTTTTTTTTTTTTTACTTACTATAAACGGCCCTCTAAACTCTGTGATGAGCTAAAGTAAAAAATTAAGGGCTTAAAGATTCTGCTCTTGATTTAACACAGAGAGTTACATAATCATTTACATTTCAATTTTATCACAACAGCAGTAATGTTGTCATACATACAGTATGACAGCAAGATATGCACTGTGCTGCAGTGGGAGCGTATTTTAAGTTCTAATTCCTACAATTCAGTGTGAGGGCAATGAGATCCTTGCGCTCTACTAGACAAATCAAGCTGCATTTATGAACAAATTGGTGGAAAATTTGTTGCCTTTTTAAAATTCTGATACTAAAACATATTGATGAGGTTTGAAAGGCTTGAATTGAACAAACAAAAATAGAAAAAGAAAAAAAAAAACCACCCAGAAGTAAAATAAGTTCATTTTGCTGCTGGGATATTTCAAATAACTGACTTTCACTAGCTGTGATGGTCTTTACAAGAATAAGAACATTCAGTCAGATATTAGACTGTGTGCTGCATGTAAAGGTATACCTTCAAAAGACTGCAATAAAGGAAGTTTTTGAAGCATCTACATCATCCTAAGAGGTAGAAATCCAGTATTACCATACCAAATTTAATGTAAGACAGCAAATAAATCTATTTTGAATGTAATTTTTACAAGTGAACTATGCTTTAAAACTGTATATCACACATTTAAAGTTATATGTTGAAATATTGGTGAGTTGCCATCCACGTCCCCAGTTCTTTCATTGATTTAAATGTCTCTGGTGTTGTAATGATTGACGGATGTTTGCACAGTTGGAAAAAAACAAAGGAGCCAATCAGAGCTCTGTAGGCAGGACTAAGAATTAGGACTGTGCCAAAGCTAGAAAAATAGCCACAAAAACCAGCCACAATTATGGCAAAGAAGTTGGATGAGATGTCAACAATAATAACTCTTAAACTGACATATTTTGTCAATTTAAAGATCGACCCCTCCCTCACCATCATTATCAGTTAATTATAGAAATAGATTAAATTTAATCCCGCACCTGGATTATGCATATGTATGTTTTCAAACTTTAGTCAGAAATGCTTGTTGGCATCGCACAGACCAGTAAATGATTCTGTAACCTCTGAGATTTTGTAAGTACAAAACAGGCTCAGCAAATTAAAAATGTATCCCCTTAAATTTAATTAACATGAGCTGAAATCAATTAATGGTTACCTCACTACATAATAATGTCTGCAATGAATCAAAGGTCTGATAGTAAATAACAACCAAGGAGGATAACCCACGCACAGTCGACTGTGCTGAGGAGCAGACTGCATCGCATACTGAATATAAATGTTACAACTCCTCATGGTCTCTAACCCATCTGCATATTATTATGTTCCACGTCACAACAAACCAATTATAACTCTAAATAATTCACCAAGATATCCTTGAAAATAAGATACCAAAGTCCAAAGCAACAGAAATGGTGCTATTGTTTGTCTTTCGGGAGATAAATGGCTGCCTTTCAGGGGGACAACAGTGTTTTTGCTGTCAAACATGTCAAACGCACTGACGTGTTAAAAACCTCTCTGCTGTGGAAGATTGTTAAAAGTGTACACTCACTGGCATGCTTAAGGTTTAAGTGTCTGCACTCTCATCAGTTCCCCTTGTATCAGGAAATTTTTTTCTTCACTGGCAATCTTCATGGTGACCTTGACATTTAATGAGTCGTGTATTCAACATGTGAACCTATGAAAGGTTTAGACTGTTAATTTTGCATACTGCTCAGTATTACACAAGCTGCTTCAGTGACAATTTGAATGTTATTTCATAAAACTGGTGGTACTAATGATTGCCACATATTCCATCTGGCATGGTAAGAGGTTTATATTGTTCACAAGAATATTTATAGGAAAAATTATCTCTGTGTAAACTTGTTAAATAACAAAAAATACAGTTAGAAAATATCATTCTTGCACCAGAAACTGCAGGATGTTCTCATTAATTCAGTGTTTGGTACATTGCATCACCTGGTGCAAAAATATGATTCTCATCTGTGCAATCCAAACCAAAATCCTAAATATTTTTTCTGCTGTTTAAATATGAGCATTTTACCACCTCTCATTGCTGTTTATGACAAAAGGTTTGACTGATTAATTGTCACACATTCATCTACTCTCTTGACAGCTCTCCAAACCTGCTTCCCCTAAACAGTGGAGCTGTTACAGAGACTCTCTGGAACAAGACTTAACATGAGTCAATTTGTCTTTAATCTAAATATTCTATTGATTTTTATCCTAGTAGAGGTGACTTCAATTAGGTAGATAGATGGAGGCCGTCCACATTTTCCCAACATCATATTTATATGTTTAATGAAAGATTAGTACTAAATTATATGAATATGGAAATTAAATTTAAAAGTATATATACAAAATATAGAATTACAAGGAAATAAGTTAGTTAGTTCAATAACATTTTATTAAAATGTGTTAATACTTGCATTTGGATCACTAATTTTACCCTTAATAAGATATTCTGATTACTTTATTGCATGTTAGGTGCAAACCACACACAAACAACACACATATATGACACATATAAAGTGTGAGCAGTTAAGGAGCCAGAGAGGTACAAAGAGATGTAATTTTCACAGTGAGTATGAAGTGGCTTCTTTGAAAATCAGTGCATTTGTTCTGTCTCACAACAACAAACCTTTTCATCCCAGAAGCCTCTGTTCACTAACAATGCAAGGAACCTTCTCATTATACTGTTACCTCAAATATGAGTCTGATTTCTGTTTGCCAACATGTGTGGCTGTCAGGAGAAATAAACATCACCACAGAAAAAGAAGATAGTGGGACAGAGGACATTGATTTTAGAATATTGCATTGATTTCTCAAAATCAATTTATTCATTCTGTAGTCTTACATGCAGCACTTGGTGTTAAATCTTGAGTTTGAATCTAACTTTCAACTCTCCATCATCAAACAACCTGATGAGGAGTTCTGATACACTAAAGTAACAAACTGGTAATTTAGCACTAGATATGAACAGAACATTAGGAGGAATAATAAATGCCCAGGCACAAAAACTTTATACTTTATGTTGTGGCAACTAACTATATTTTATCTGTGATTCTTCTAGGTTCATGCTGCAGCTTTTACTAGATTTCAACTTCTTCAACTTTTGGAGTCATCAGATAACCTAAGATCAAAGCTGCTACATTATAGCAAGCAGATTTCTATTTCATTTTATTTTCTTTTTTCGTTGTTTCTGAGGAAGTCCATTGAATAAGGCTTTTTATAATTTTTTTCACCTGTTAAAATTAGCACATTTTGTAGTGTGGTAAATATAGAGGTGGATATCGCTTCTCTTTCAAGAGGAATTAAAGAAACAGTTGTGTTGCAATAAATTAGCATTTATTGTAAATGTATAATATTTTTGAAACAGTCTGGTTTGGAATATACCAGGCATATGAATGGACAGCCAAGAAGTGGATTATATATTTCTTTAAGACAATTGAAACTTTGTCCGTTGAAACTGTCACCAAATTCATGACATTTGACTCTCCCTAAACAGCCACAATTTAAGCCCACAAAGAGTGTGAATGATACCAAAAAAAAAAAAAAAAAAAAAAAAAGATTGGTTTTAGTATTGTGGGTTCACCTAAAGTAAAATAAAAACTACTGTGCATCGCTCCAAGGATTTGGCAACATAAACAGACCAAGAGTCATTCACTGTGATATAAATAATGCTAACAGCCCACCTTTTTGTTGTCAGTTAAGGTCTGCTTGATGACAGACTGTTTGAAGGGGTTTGGATGAAATTCTTCCTCATCCTCCACTGTCAGTCTTGGAATGGCTGTCATTGGACGAATAACTCCAGGTTTTGTCTGAACAGAAGGATTCAAAGTTAGACAGCTTAGAGGAATTCACTCCAAAAACTTTCTTTCCAAGAGACTTTACATTATTGATACTATAAAAGTTGTAGCAGGTGCCTAAATATCAAATGATAATGAATGTGTACCTTTCTAGGATCCATCAGCTTTCTTTCCACACCAGCAGATGGGTGCAAGCTGCATAACGATGCCTGAATAAACAATGTAGAGGAATCCAAATAAATGAGAGTGAATAGTGAGATAAACATATATTTGAAATGATTACAGAAAGTATACAAGACTATAAATTAACAGTAGTTTGTTATAAGGAGTGTTTTGTGATGCCAGATGTGCATAAACATCTGACATTTGTCCCAGTGTACCCTTATTCAATTAACCTATCCAGAAAGGTTTTTTAAACATGACCAGAAACAAAAGTTGGCATTAACAAAAGTTATACAGCCTAACTGTAACTGTTTTAGCAACATTTATCCTCCAAAGAGCAAAGCTCTATTCATGCAGGCTGAACTGTCCTGTGAACTGGGGATTAATATTGTCTGAAAGTGACTGATAAAAATAAATGTGTTGTCAGTGCATTGTCACCTTGGTCCTGTGGGGGTTAAATCCTGAGAAAAATGTGTTTTTAATTCAACAGACAAAACCACCAGCTCCTACTCACATATTTGGTTTCACGTCCCAAGGATTTTGAAAATGGTGAGTTGCTCCGCTGAAAGTGAGAAAGAAAGAAAGACAGAAAGAACTGAAACTAAACAGAGTAACACAAGCCTCATCTGGTGGGAAAATGAAAATGACTCATCATTATTTCAAATATCTGATAGTTGCAAAAATGACTAAAAGGAGGAAGGTGAAAAGAAATCTTTGGTGGACATAACACATGGACTCATTGAATATATCTTAACTATGCAGTATTTCTTTCTCATGTGTTGTTATTAGCATTTTGTTATTTATTTACTCTCTCTTTTCCTCATTAGTAACACATTTTAAAACATAACTTGACCTCAGATAAGAATCTAAATTCCCATCACTGACAGTGTGCACTTACTCATATTCACACACACGCACACACAAACAGACACTTGTTTTCCCGAAACCTCGAAAGCCTTTCTCCTTTGATGAATAATGAACAGATGTCTTTTCATTTCTAGTGCTGATGATTATACATTCAGAATTCACTTTTATCCCACTTCCACTTTGTGTTTCAGTAAAACACAGTACAAAGGACTTGTTTCCGTGGCCTGGAGGTTACCACAGTTTTGCATTTCCTATTTTCTGTTATATCCTTCTTAAATGATTTACAGTTTTTGTTATTATTTTATTGTAGCTGTAACTTTCTGCATGTTGTTAGTGAGAGATGTTCAAACTACAACAAGGACGGCAGAACATCCGGTCTCACTTATTAGGTTTTACACTGTTTTCGTGCATTGTTACAATCCTTGGACAAACAAATATCTTTGTTGTATATTTTTGTTATGTACTGAAGCAACTAAATAATACACTAAAATAGAATGAGGGGACATAATTTGTAGGCAACAGCTCTGTGAATAGAAGTATCTACATTGTGAGCAAAGTTATGTATTTCAGCTTTAAGCCACTTTCTAAACTAACTTAGTTTTACTTTATTCCTTATTTTAGCCATATTTTGTTTTTCATTTGTCCTTGAATTTCAACAACCAGACAGGTTCCTATCAGAACTAGTTATATGATGGATTTATCGCTTCTCTTCTTGATTTAGGAACCTACTGAAACTAAATGGAAGATCAACATCCAGTGTTTTTTTTCTTTACATCAGACAGCATTTTTGTGACAATTAATTTTGATTCATTCAAAAAACAGGAGATTTTCTTGGTGTTATGTGCTGGAATACTTCTTGGCTGACCGTGGTAACTTCCTTGAGTCACTTTGGTGTTTGAATTTCCTGCTCTAGCTTCATACGGACGCAAGTGTGGTTAGGGTTCTTCTTACCTAACTCTAAGTGAATAAGTGTATTTCCCAAACTGTCAAACTAGTTCTTTAAGAATCTAAAGGTCATTAGCTGGCTATACTTGTTGCATGCAGTTGAAGAGACACACTTTACCTGCACACCAACGTTTGTAGTCGATGACCTGGAGGGCTGCAGTTAAATGCAAACATAAACCCATTAATTCATGTTTAATATTGCAAATATTTATGCATGTTAATATTTAATTTTACACATTTATGTCATTGATTGAACTCACTGCTGGAATGGAATTTGCCAATATCTCATCAATGACTGCATAAAGCTCCTCTGACTGTTGCCTGAGCTGAGCAGGTGAGCACATCTGTAGAAAGCACAAAAATAATGATGGTACTGGTCTATGGAGTGAAGTTTGCTGTGACAACCTGCAGCAATATGTGGAGTAATACCTCAGCATGGGTGTCTGTGTCACCTCTGTCCAATGTAACACCTCTGTCCAGTATGTCACAGGGACTGTCTTCTCTCTCTACCTGCTCATCAATTGCCTGCGAGTACAAAGCAGAGTGAACGGATTGAGCTACCTGCCATGACTGCTGCTTTTCTTGGGTGATTACACACTATTCTTTGACAATATTGCAACATCTCCTCCAGACAGTTCATATTCAGCCACTCTGTATTCTTCACAGACACTGCTCCTTTCTCAGCAGCTCTAAATGAATCATACCGCAGTGTGAATAACACAGCAATGTGCTGCATTTTCATGTCTCTTTGAGCCTGATTTGATTTTTAATAAGGTTTGAAAAGCTGGCACTTTCAGTTGTATTGTCTATAGCCTGTAAATCCTTGTGAAATTAGTTTCCTGCCATGTTGTGCCAACCAAGTTTTTACAATTATAAATAAAAATGTAATTCTTTGTAAAACCCCGTGAGTGGAGACTTAAGATTTGTCTTTTTATTGAAAAAAAAACCCATTTTTTGATGCATACTTTATGGCTTACAATTTTATTGCCATTTTCCTTTCTATACGTAATGCTCCTCATTGCAGCATTTACTACAGTACCTGCATCAGTCCAGCTCAAGATGAATTAGTGGGATTAGAGTCAAATAAGTGAACTCACTTGCTGATCCAACAGGAGGGTGTTTGTGGGAATGGCAGCGAGTGATTTGTAGCTCAGCTTAATCTTGTGTGTCTAGAGTTTATAGAGAGGGAAGAGCACACAATGAATACAAATGAATTCAAAAGTCAAATTTCTGCTTTTTTCTGAAGAGAGACTTCGTGGAATGTCTCGTGGAAAAAAAATATCATATGTGTTTTACATTTCTTTAGGCATGCTTTTTCCTCACACTGCTGCAGGCTACTAATCATGCAAAACAACCACACTCGAGTCGAGCATTTGTGTGCTGTCACTGCGCTGGAAACCACATCGCCTTGTTGCTGTTCAGATGGCTCATTTGACTGACTGTAAATATCACCAAAAAGTTTAGTTACAAGCAGCTTTTCCACACTGACAGGCAAGAAAACTAGACAGCTGTGTCTGACTTCATCTCATATGTCCCTGCTTTTACTAAATAAATTAGATTCCTCATGGATAATTTCCCTAACTTCAAGCTGTATGTCTGGCCTAGAAACCAAAGCTTTTAAAAAGTCATTGCATCGACTTTACATTGGTGGGCTCCCTGGTGCTTCAACATATGAAATTTCAGATGTGTCAGTCATTAGAATCCAGCAATGTACAATATGTTTGAAATCTCAGCAAAGCAAAGACCTTTAACAACATGAATAAATGATATGGCAGAGACTAACAGAAATCTAAAAACAGAGGGCAGCATTTGATATCCCTCTATCAAGTGAGTGGAATCTGTTTTTAACCACACAGAGTGGGAGAACAGTATGTCACAGAGAACATATTAAATAATATCCTCAGTCTAAACAAGTCATGCATGTGGCAAAAGCAGCGGCTACCTTTCTTTTTTTACCCTCCCTGTCACTGCAGTCTGATATTCCACTCCCTGGCCTTGGGGAGGGCGTGGTGGAGCGCAGGGAGAGAGAAGGAGACGGGGTGAGGTCTCTGATTGGTGGAGCAGGAGAGGGCGTAGGCGTGGGGGAGCTGGTGGGCGACGGCCATCCAGGGAAACTGATGGGTGTGTAGCGGGAAGGGGACAGGCAGTGGGCTTTGCTTTGTGATGGTGTGGCAGTTTGGGAGCCAGGGCAGCTCCTCTCTGACTCACACCTTCCTTTTGTGTTTTGTGAAGCAGGGAGAGGTGATGCTGTGTTTGTGCGTGTGGGGAAAATTGTGACACCGGGAGCATGTGATTGAAGAGGCTGAAGCTGAGGAGGGCAAACAGGTGGAGTTCTCAGTTTTTGAGAAAGCAATTGAAGCCTTGAGAGAGATGAATTTGGCGAGTGACTCCATTTCTGGGGCGCTGAGGTCTCTTGTTCATGAGTAAGTTTAGGGGACAGGGAGATGAGTTTCTTAAGGTTATTATCTGTGTGACCCTTGAGGTACATGTGAGTGTTGCTGGGTTCAGATCAGGGGCCTTAGAATAGGAGATGTGTGTGTGTTGCAGGTTTTTGGAAGTTCTACAGTCTAACATTTTTTCACGCTCTGCTGGAGAAAGAGATTTGAAGTTTGAGCACAACAGAGGCAGAGGAGCTTGGGGTGGGGCGTTGCTCTTCACTGGTGTGGGTGAAATAAGCTGCTCCCATCTAGGCACACTGCTTGAGCGAATTTGCTCTGAGCATCTTTTAACTTGAGTTTGAGGGCATGTTCTGCTGAGCTCATTTGACTGCACAGGTGGAGGAGCGGTGACACATCTATTAGTCTCCCTGTGAACGTTGCTCTGACTATCTATAGACGCTGACGAGGAGAACCGAGAAGAGAACTCCAGGGGAATGGAGGCCACACTGGAGGCTGCTGAGCAGGCATTACAGAAGGACAGGGTCACAGGGTTAACAGGCCAGCAGGGGGTGTAAGGTCTCTGCAGAGCAGAGGACAGAACAGGAAGACGGCCTTTTCTCAGGATGGCAGTGAGGAGGGAGAGTCGGGTGAGAGGTGGCCGGTGCCGGGGAGGAGAGGACTGGGGGCAGACAGAGGAGGACAGGCTCTCACAGGATGAGAAACAGCTTTGAGGGATGTGAACCAGACTAGAGCCAGGTGCGAGAAAGTGCTTCTTTATCTGGGTGACAGCGGGAGTGAAGATGCCAGAGCGGACAGACGAGCAGGGGGAGACAGTGCAGCTGAGGCTTAAAGGAGAGGTCACGGAGGAAAGCTGCACGGCAGACCAGCTCTTGTCTATGTCCAAGCCCTCTGAGAGGATGGACTCTCTGGATGAAGCCAGGGTGGGGAACAGGTCTGCGGAGTTTGTGGGGCTTGTTCTGTCTTCTGACACCCACACTCTATTTGCAAAGCAACCCGAGCTAACCTCAGCACGTCCAGAGGTATCGTGACACTGCCGCTGGGAAATGCCCCTGTGTTTATCAGCAGCTGTTTCCATAGAGTCCGTCCTGGTGGCTACGTGATTGGGTGTATTTTCAGACTGAACGCTGACTGAAGGAGAGGCTTTGGTGTGAGACAAGCTCATGTGATCCAATGAAGGCTGAAAAACAAAAGTTTTCATTCAGTGGCTACTGAACAGTGATTTTTTTGCCCAGGCAACACTCACTAAAAACTTTCACTTCAGATTCTTAAAAGCCAGAGTGATAAAAATGTTGGATAAATTAGAATTTGTAACAAGGTTTTGTTGTGTCTGATTTGTGCAGAGGAAGAAAACATTCTAATAAAGCCTCCATCACTCTGCATAGGTACAACTAAAATATACTCATTATAAACTAGACCCTATGAAACATGGTGGATTATTTGCATATTTACTTAGTATATGATTCCAATTAAACTGTCAGACTTGAAAAACAATAAACGTCCATCTCTGACAGCCATGTCTTTTTTCAATTAATTTCTTGACAGTGTTTTACAATGTATGTTGATTTGATAAGTTAACATTTTAAATTAAAAACCCTACATAGACACACAGATGTACAGTCGTCCATGCACACACATATCTATATTATGTCAGAGACAAAGCACTTTGTTATAGTATCTCAATGTCATATAGCATATGACATTGAGAGTGCTCCGATTGTACTTACTTGATGTTCGGTCTCCGGCTTAATCACGTTTCCTGCTCCTCCCCCCACAGAGTCTTTTATAAAGACTAACTCTGCTTTGAAAATCTCACCGTCCGACATGGTCTCCTTGCTTGTCTTCTCATGGGACACAGCTACAATCTGACAGGAGAAAATGAAGCAAATGTTTAGGAGGAACTGAGCAAGTGAAACCTGAGAAAACCCAGTGTGAACTGCAGCGAGTCTCTCTGAACTCAGGGGTGTGCTTGGTTTCACCACGCCACATGTCTCACACATATAATTCACATGCACACACACATGTCCTGCTAACACTGGGGCAATTCATACCTCATGTGCAGGGGGGGGTCTGTGTACGCACACAACTCCGAGGCTTGTAAATAAACAAGATGTTATCTCCAAAGAGTGTGTTTAGCATTAAGTCGAAACTGGCAGTAACTACATTTTTCTATTTGTATATATTACAAATATATATATATATATATATCTATATATAGATATATATAGATATATATATAGATATATCAGTATCTTTTTTATGTTACGAGTAGAAGCTGCCAATGTTTTCAAATCCTATATAAAGGAATTGCATTTTGCTGCACTCAGCATGTCATCCAACCTAAAGTTAAGTTTAGACAAACAAAACTGCTTGGTTAAAGTTTGGACAAGTTAGTTGCCTTGTCAAACAATGTCCTCCCAAAAAGGTTTCTATTTGCTGCACTGCTAAAAGTCTGTAACACTGCTGCCACCTTTGCTTGTCAAACAGTCATTCTTGGCATGGCCCAGAGAGGTTTTGTGAGGATATCTTTATTGTGCTTTCTCTCATGAGGGCAGTCTTGCTCTGGCTTTCAGCTGTGCTGTATTGTCTCTGAGCAGTAAATTTAACCATAGCTTCTCCTGCCCCCATATCCATTAACAATACAAATCAAATACAAGAGAAAACCCGAGCATTTTATATGTTCAAAAAGCAGTACAACCAAAGGGATTAAAGCTGAAAACCAGAGAGGTGCTAAAACCAACGGCGTTCAGAGATACACACATTACTGTTGTGTGTAAACAGCTGTCCAGGTAAACAAAAGAAAAAGTCTTCAACTGACCAGCGAACATCTTAAATAATTTGTCATCTGTTATTCACCTCTGAAGCGGAGTATAAATTAACCTCATTTGCTTTTAATTACAACTGAGGCTACTTTATATCTTAATTGTACTCAAAAGTTTCACTGTATTTAATGAACAATTGCCAACAGACTTTACTGACAAAGTCCCCCAGACAAATAACCACCACAAAACTTGAACCAAACCTTATTTTAAAAGGTGTCTCTGGTATGCATGAAAATATTTAGTTATTTGACGAAAATGGAAATTCACACTATTGTTATAAAAAAAGGAACTAAAATAGGATTCTATAGGAGGTTTATTGATTTATTGCATGAACTCAGGAAGGAATATTCTAGGATAATGTGACATTTAAATGGAGCTAAAAAGAGTAACTGCTTATGACATACCTCATTACTGACATGAGCTCCCACATGTATGGTAATTATGATCCTAAAAATACATGTGACCCCATATTATAATGACAGACTTCTGTTTTCTAAATCAATTAAATAATTCTCTCAGTGCTGCTATTTTGCCTTACTGTAGATAAGCTGTAATCAAACAAATGACTCGCTTCCAGAATGACATTTTATCCCTGTGATTGCATTTAACATAAATGGCAGTTTTATATCATAGCATGTGTCAAGGGCAGTTGTATTTAGAACTTAAATCAAAAGCAAAGAATCACAGTATAAAAAAACTACATATACCGTATGATGATAGCCTAACAACTGGCCGGAATCAATGTCCAAATCTAAATATGTTGGCATAGCAAAATTGCTTTACAATATTTAAAATGCATGATGCGTGATGTCACAGTGATTGGTCGACACAGGGGGCCGTCAGCAGACTGTTAGGATTTTGCTGTCTCTTCCAACTGCAGACATACAGTTTGTATCGTCATCTTTTGCTTCTGTACATACAACACCTCCACAGCACACATGCCATACTAATCCTGCAGAGTTCCACCCCCTACTCTTTCTTTGTTTTACCTTTAGTTTTAATAAATTTAGTCCCCAAATTCAGTATTTTTACATTTTGTCACACTCACAAATAAAAACACACAATAATAAAACAATTTATTCTGGTTCTATTTTAATATTGAATTAAGTGCACCTTCTCCTGGCAGACAACTGAACAAAATGTCTCCATTTAGTATTTCAGAAAGAAATTTGCTCAACTGCTTTATCCTCATCTAATTTGGTCTGTTTGAAGACAGTCTATGGTTTACAATGGACCGGGGGGAACAGAAAACCCTCTAATTTAAAACACAACAATTAGGCAAGGACCTCATATTTTAAATCCATGATGGCCACTTAGAATACAAACTCATAATCAAGACTTGAGGTGACATTTCTGACACTGCAAAGCGACACACATGCATTTTTCTCTCTTTTGAAAGAGACATTTTCAGAAGTGCAGGCTGCTCCAAATCACAGCAGTAGATTAATGAGCTGTCGACTGTCTCAAAGGTAATCCGTTACATTCTGCCCATTGGCATCTCAATATAGAAGCTGTCTCACCACGGGGAGTATTACAAATCTGCCATGTGCACATACAACGAGATGTCACTCACTCTAAGCTGCAAACAGCTCTTAACTATGTTTTGGATTACTGTCAAACCAATGTTTTGCTTTCCTGATAAACATTTAACAGGATCCTACCTGACAACGTGGGCAGAATAAGGAGGTGTGTGAGAAAGCAAAAAATTTAACGTATGCCACGACTCAGGTCCATATGAATACATCAGAGGAGCTACAGGTTACTGTGCAGTCTTACTGAAAGGTCTGAGATAAGGCTTAGAAACATAGATGTGTTTTGGATGGGTCCTGACCATAGACTGTATGGTTATGACAATCTGTGATAGTTTTTGTACCATTTGGACATTTTCCATCATATGGAAAAAAAACTGCATGATATTTTGGCTGTATGTTAACACATCAGTAATTATATAATTACTGATGACTTGATAATCTAAACCTCTCAAAAGAATCATCATGCCTAATACTGAGTACCAATCAACTAATACTTCTGTGCTTTTACTTCAGGACTTTGCAGGACTTAATTAGTATTTTTAGATTCTGGTACTGCAGCTTTTACTTGGCCTAAGAACAGGATCTAAGTACTACTTCCACAACTGCTAGCGATAAGGCAGCAAAACTAAATATGGCTTTTGAAACCAACTTCAAAACAACTGCTGGAACAACAATATTAGAGAAAAATGTAGATGGAGTTAAAGACATACAAATACCTAATGAAGTGGAAATAGAGTTCAGATGAATACATGGCAGAAAGAACTGAGCACAAAGCCATGCACAGTGAGAGTGGATTCAAGTACACTAGAATATAACCTAATATTATGCATGTATGAAAAGAAAATACCACCTATGTATGCTAAAACACAGAGTTGCTCCGAGTGTTGCAGTTGTGTGGTCATGTGTTGTCACTTAATAACATGAAAGATGGCCACTCCTTTAGGTAGAGGTAGAGGTACAGTGGGGGGAGGTTAGGAAAACTAATGATGCCACCCCCCAAGTGAGAGGACCTTTGAAGTCTCAGCCAGTGAGCTGACTTCAGGCAGCAGAAGCAGTCAGCTATCCTGAGGCTCCCAGAGCTGTGAGTCTGCTGTGATGTTGATGCTGGATGAAAATCTAATAGGGCATTAACCCCTTCAGCAATTTACACCACTGTGGGTCCATGTCAGCCTCAGGGGTGGTTGCTTTCAATAACTATCAAAGCATTTATAGTTTTGTGCATTAGAGCAGCTTCTACACAGAGCTGGGCTTAATGTAAAATAAATAAAAGGCGTCTGTCGAAATGAAAAAAATATACTGAATAGAAATATCATTATTTCTATTCAGTAGAAATAATGTGTGTTTTATACACTGAGCTGAGAAATCATATGGACATCAGCATGACTGATGATTAAGTATCTGGTATCACTGACTGATAATTACATGCATAATTACAGTTGGGGAACATCTGATTCAATCCTTGAGGCTGCTCAGGAATATGTTTGCTGCTGATATATACATCTTAAAACACAATGTATTGATGTGTGGTGTGTGAATTCAGACGCGTGGGATACATAACTGGATGATGTCAGATCATATCAATCAATGACGTTCATCCCAGAGACAGTGTTAAAACCTTTCATTCCATATAAGAGGACACACAGTATAAGAATATATTTCATATTTGGTATTGACAGCCTCTTTAATGTTTACAGATGCACATTCTGAAATTGCAGCTTGTGAATGTGTTCTTATTTCTCCCTGAGGATGAGTCACACTGCTGTCTGTTCCACTGACTGAGAGGGTAGTCATGGATGTAATTGCTAAAATCCTGCAGGTAAGAGTAAGAGCGATTCTTCTCTGATAGCTGTGATGTGTCCTTTAATCTTCAAACCACTGACATGATTAATCACCAGAAACTGGAGTCATTTGAAAAGGCCTAAAAGTTGCACAATTAGATTTTCTTGCTCATAACAGTTTTGGTTTCTCTTTCTGTTCAAAAGAGGTTACAATTCAGAGGAATCTCACATTCATTATGTTGTTCATAGTCCTTCTCAAGAATTTTCTGCACACTCACATGCAGATTTTGCAAGTTACTTTGCCTCTACTGTTGGAGGTGGTCTAAATGGTATAAATACTATTCAAAGTGATATCTTAGAGAAGTACTTTGTGGTACAGATATTGTCAAGGCTCATAAGTCTTATAAAAATGATAAATGTCATTTTGAGAATAAATGGAGAGTGTGAAATAGAGAGGCATTGCTGTCACATCAAATAGAAGAAGAAAGTTGTCATATTCATATTCCATTAGCATTCTTAAACAGGGACAGTCCAGATGCATTTCAACTGCTAATCTTCAACATTTTGTAACACGAAGCTTTAGGCTGAACTAAATTACATCAACTTTTGTAATAAACTGCCAGATGTTTTGATCAGTGAGGAGTCAGGCAGGAAGAATGGAGTCATTTTCAATGCTGATGAGTGTGAGAAGGTCTGTGTACCCACTTCAAACAGTGAGTGATGTCAAATAACACTACAAGCACACGCACACACAGATTTCCAGATGGTAACGCAAAGAAAAGCAAATTAGCTACTGTGATATAACAACATGTATATGGGTAGCACATGCATTTTGATAAACGCCTTGTTATAAAAACAGTAATCGTGTTACAATTAATAAAAGACAGTTGGTGGTGATATCAATTCACTCTTCAGGGTGTGCTGCTGCTGTACCTTATTTGGTTTTCCTGCTCCAGATCTCTCCCCTTCCTCAGTAATAATGCTTTTAAATGGTAATTTGTGCACCACTGGCACAAATGTGAAAAAAGAAGGCTTAGGTGGCGCTCCTATTGAAACCTGTAAAAGAGAGAAGAAGAACTAATTGCCCACATGTTACAAGTTCTTGGTCATGATGCCATATTTATTTCCCTGTCAAGCACAAACACTTGCAAAGACAAGTGTGTTTAGAGATTACTTACTTACAGTAAATGATGAGTTAAGCTCAATGGGCCTTCCTCTCTATTAAAAAACTAGTTAAAGGGATTATGTTGAGCTCTCCATAAATCCCCAGTTTCAGTCACACTCTGAATGCTCAACAGCTGAATACCACTGAATTTCAGGTTCTGAATATATTATTTCTTCCTGCTACACAGGATTGTGTAACTATACCCCCTACGCTAATGATCCATCATCACATGCACACACACACACACACATAAGGCAATTTAGCACCCTGCAGCTCAAAGGCTCGAAACACCCAGACTCAAGCAGGAGTAATGAGTTGCAAAAAAATTAGCTCACGTTCTCGTCTGCATCAGGCACCTCGCATGTTTTACCGCTGCTGTGCTGTTAGATTTGATGAAAAGTGCTTAAGTTAAGTAACTAAAACTCTGTGTGAATAACTCCAAGACTGGTAACAGGTTTTAATGGTGTGGCCGATCTGGTTTTATGTTGTCCATAAATGCACTGCAAGGCCTTCAATTTGTTAAGGTGGCGTCACAGTCCCCATCGCAATTCAGGTTCAATAGTATTTTTATAGTCTGGGTGTGTGGGAATGTTTTCTATTTATTGCTACTGCAGCAATCAAAGCACACACTCATCAAAAGTAGTTTTGCTGCTTACTAATCACACTCCTTCTCTCCACAGTGTTGTTAGGTCATCAGAAAACTGCAAACCGGAGAGTAAGGGCATTGAAATCTCCCTCACCAATCAGTGGAGGTTATTGTAGCAGATACTTGAGACTCTATTACAAAACAGACCACACAATCTCTGCATGTTGATGTTGCCACAGTCAGAGAATTAGCATATTAGGTTATGTTTCACCTTTCATTCTACAATTTCACTGCAGACATAAGTTCAGCCAGCCGGCCCAGTACTGATGATAACAAGTGGCAGGTTAAATATGGGAAGAAGATTTAAAAAAATAAAAATAAAACAAAAACAAAATGATTGGCAAGGTGTTTACATAACAAGTCTTCCCAGAATTTCTCAGAATTATTGGGTTGATATATTGTGGCTCTTGCTGAAACTTTTGCACAGCGACTTGACTGCACTTGAGGAAAACTTCTGTATTAAAAATGTGCCAACTTACATTGGTACATTGGTTTATACAATGTTCTATGATGTGTGTCCTCTTGGTTGGGTGTATTTAATAAGTAATTTCATGAATAAGCCTTTCAAAGAGACCAGAATGTTAATTTCTACTGACAGATTTTTAGTCTGACTGTATGCTATGTGTATTGTTCTCTCTCTGAAATGGTCAGTGCATGATTTCAAACACCATATAAAAGTAGGCCACTCACAAACACTATATTATATTATAAATGTGTTAGGAAGATTATGTCTGCTGGAAGCTTCAAAGTGTGGCAGGTTTAACGCCACTACTTCCATTTTTGCTTTGTTTCTCATGTCTGGACCTGAGTAGTTATAAAACCTAGTATAAAGGTAAATTCACAGAGTTAATGAAAGGTTCAGAACTGATGTTGCACACATTGCATTTTACTTTTGGGTGTGTCTGTTTCTGACATATTTAAGCAACATGTTCACATATACTGAATGTAGCAGCTACAGAACTGGCAGAAAATGAATTATAAATGTATAATAAAAAGTAAAATGATGTTGATGTCTTATCCATTGAGCTGGAGAACTAAAGAAAAAAAGCACACCCACTCTAGGGAGGCCCTGGTTCCCAGGTCCGACATCAAAGAAAAGATGAAAAACCTGCACACCCACAACTCTGATGCAATTTCTATATTTTAAAATGTAAAGGTGTCTGTGCTTCCCACCCTTTGCAGGATAAAAGCCAAGATTTGACTGACATGTATACAGTAGTGTAAAGGGCAGGCATTTTAAATCAGTTCAGAGGGCAATCCACTGAGCGACAGCCTTCAAGCTTCAGTGCAATAGGAGATCTTGGAGTAGGCACTAAGTAAATCTTAGTTCTTACTTCTTACAAGGTCTGCTGCACTGAAGGTCGAGCATCGTCCCTCACTTGCTAGTCACTTGGATAAAAGCGTCGGAGTGATGTGATGTAATCAACATGAACATACAGGGTCTATAGAGCACATGGAGGAAGGTCAATGATAGCAAAGAAAAGCCTCTGACACCAACATGCCCACATGTTCAGGAGCAGAATAAGAATTACAAAAAAGAAAAATACATTCAGAATACATTCAGAACAACACCTTTGTTTGCCTTGAATGTCATAAATAGCAGAGTAAAGTTGTCTCCATTGAAACAATAAAAAAAACTGCAGCTCCAGATATTTCTTTTCTGCAGGATTATAACATAATTTTTTGCCAATAGTTTGCATTTACTCATACTTAAATTAAATGGCTGCTTAGACATTATTGCATCATCAGCAATGCATGATAGAATATTAATGTATTCATTTTAATATAATAATCATTTCACACTGACATGAGCCTTTCTGCCTAGCTTTACTGTTAATAGTTTTTTTAATGTATTTTTATTTAACATTGTGAACACAGGGCCTTTAAATGTAAAGTAGTATTTTTGAAATTGTAGTGTTACTACTTTTGAAGCAGATAAGAGAGTGAGTACTTCTCACTTTCTTTAAACCCATATCACCCATGTGTTTCTGTGACATGACACCTACTTTCTGAGTTGTGTGAAAGTTCACTTAGACTTAGGAGAGCCATGATATCCATCTTAAAGATACCAGTGTGTCTATAATCCGCTATAAATAAATAAACAGAACAAATGCCTGGGCTAAAAATAATCACGTGCCATCTTACCCAACTTGTTTATGTTTTTATGCTCTTATGTAACCTCCTTGTTTGCATGTTCTCTGTAGTCATAGCAGAGTAAGTTTATACTGTGGAAGGCTGAAGAAGAGCATTTCCTACTTGCCCACTGGAGCCCTCTTTAATGCTTAATTACGTTGAGTGTTGCCGAGGTCATGCCGTCCTCATAGATCACATTTCCAACCACCACTGGCTCACTGTGCTACTTGTTGCCTCACAGTGTTCTTTCGCTCACTCAGTTATTTCTTGTGGTATGTCAGACCTGTCCCAAACACCGAACACAAGCAGCACTAAATCACTTCCTGAAGCAGACCACCCTCTGTGGGCGTCTGTAAAGGGACACTCATAAACGGTGACCGACCAGAAAGACAAATATACTTTAAGGAAACATACTACTGAATGAATGCAAGGGATGTTATTCCTTGTGATAAAGATTGTGATAGGTCCATTATTATAAAATTTTAACTGCTTTATTCCTGTGCTGTTTAATTTACAAAAGTTGTATATTCATTATTCACTTATTTTCTTATCTGTCTTTGCCGCTGGCGAACCTCAGTTCAGTGCCATATTAAGTACATGAGCTATTCCTCTGCAGAATGAGAGCACAATTGCTGCTCTAAAGCTGTGCTCCACAGATGCTGAAATCTATAGCTGAGTAGTTCACATTGAGCCACAGTAAAAGCATAAACAGTTGGGTGTGCCTCTAAGTAAAGAGTTTAATTACAGACAAACACACAGCCCCTCCCTCCAAAGTAGATAGGCCAGGCAAATATAGCCCACTGCCAGCTGCTACTGAGTACATTGGGTTATCTCTCCAGATTATAAACAAATGTTATTATTGCAAGTCTCATATACAAGAACAAAATCATCAGGAAATGCACACTCACAGTCAATGCCTGTAATTTTCAATAGCATCAAGCTTATGATTGCTTTTTGAAGGCTGTTACTGTCTTCAACATCTCAGTTTTACTAAATGTGTGTCTATATATATACATATGTGTGTGTGTGTGTGTGTGTGTGTGTGTGTGTGTGTGTGTATGTTTTAATGATGTTGGTGTGTGTATAATGGATCATGAAGGTGTCTAAATGACCTATCTAAATTTTCATAAATGGTTAACATTAATAAGATGCATTTACATTAATTATCATAGCTTTCTGTGCATTTAAATTCATCCGAAAGCAGTTCTGTTAACTGTTATTCATCCTAGTGTGACAGGAAATAACAGGATAAGTATCAAGTTGCTGCATGCACTGTGTCTATGTGTTTATGTGTGTAAGCCTGGAAGGTGGCAGCAGGTTGTAGAGGGCACAAACAGGGAGTTAATAGGGTTGATGGATTAAAACCAAATTCTTTAACTGGATTAGCTTTGAGGTGAAATCTTCATCTCAAAACAGAACTTAAAGCCCATCAGTGAAAAGTAAAGGTCAATGAAAAATAAAGGAAGGGCAGTGATATTACTTCAGCCTCACAACCAATACCCAGCAAGAAGTTTTTCATCTGGTATATGTTTTCAAAAGAACATATAAATTTCCAAACCTTCCTACCTTCTCCACACTCTTATTCAAACTGTCCATTTCTGCCTCAAATGCTTCTCCATCCAGAAGTGTTATATGTGTCCAGGCATCTGAAAATATTTCTCGAAATTTCAAATCTTGCTCAAGGCAGAGATGGAAAGCAAGATGCCCACTTTTCTGCCCGTCTTGTGAAGTTCAAAGTGTATCACTGTTGGTGTGTGTATCGCTCTGTGGATTTCCTTTTATAGACACATAATAGCCACAAATAGCTTGCAGACAGCAGTCAGCCAGCAGGGCACCAGTAACAATGTTCACACAGGGAGCTACAAGCAACACAGCTCTGTGTCCCTGGGAAAAATTGTAGCCTTAAATGTTTTCATTTTTTCATTTTAGCACTTTTTTCTGAAATAATCTCAACTTTCATCACTTCTTTTATATCCAAGACTGACTTAAATTGTGTGTTACCACCCAGCATGACGCTTCCATATAGCCACAATATGACAAACATCATGCAGAAAATATCATCAATTTTCTTGGCTGACTGAGCTCTGATCAAAAAAGAAAGGTGTACAGATGACTGTATTGACTGGACAGTGAAAAAAACTTGCTTAGAAAATAAGTGGAGAATAAACATTTGTGTCTTACTTTCTCCACCAAAGACACAGCAATTACCTTATCGTGATCATCATATTTAATGCTCATGAATGGTTTTTGTCGCATTGTGTGGTGAAGCTGCTGTAATGACACAGGATAGAAAACTGAATGAAGGCATCTTAGTCTCAACGTGGCGTGAGAAAAAAAGTGCTCTGTGAGAGGGCTGGATCAGAGAATTGCAGTTCTAAGATTTTACCCAGCATAGATGATGAATTTTTCAAGACAGAACTCTTATATAAATTATTTAAAAAAAATAAAAAGAACAATATTGGTGTTCATTTAGCCTTCAGATAATTGGATCCCCTGCCAGCGAGCAGACCAATATGACATCTCATACATTTCCATTAATGAGTTATAAGGCAGCTTGAAACAATTTAATTTACTTGCCGCTACATCGACTTCTCTCTACCCTTATCAGTGAGTGAAAGCAGACCTCTGGAGTTGATGCTAATCCTTTAAGTACACTACATTCTTCATTCCTGACACAGCTGTTCTCGTCTATTTCCACCCCACTGTCTCCCTCCCCCTGTCTGTCTGTGGCAGCCGCACACAGAGTCAATCACAATAAAACAAAGCGTGCACCAACACAGCCACCTGTTCCTCTTTATTTTACCGCTTGAGAGTGTTGTATACTCTCTGGAATATTGTGATATTGCATTCATTCTGAGAGGCCCCAGATAAAAAGATCCTGACAAAAGCCCTAAATGTAAATATACAAATGCTTTCAGACATTCAGTCTTCAGTTTTGATGGCAACAAGTCTTATATTATGCATTAAGTGATGACCAGGGCTGGTTCTAGGCAGGCATATATGAAGGGGCAGTCATTTCCTGGGGGAGTATTTTACACACATTTTGTGGAGGGCATTTTTGCCTATGACAGTGTCTTCTCCATGGAATTAGGTTATTAGCTATGCATTCAACCCCCAACCTGGAGACGTGGAGTGCACTTTGTCAGGCCTGTACCCTACGACCTGTCCAGCTTGGGTGTCCCACCTGAAGACTAAGCTTCTTCTGGAGTAACTCCTATACATAGCTCCTATACACACACACACACCCTTAAACCCACTATCAGGGGAAATAAAGCTGCTGTAACTAACTACAGAATACATATATGTTACAGGAGCAGGCTCATTAGCTTGGCTATTACAAATTACATGTGGCTTATGTCAGAAAACAGTCACAATAAAGGAGTGTCATCTCCAGTTCTTGTGCACTGATGATATGTCTGACGAATGGCTGTATGCCAGATGTTATAATACATCTAAGGCCTCTCTCCGTCTTTACGGTGGATGTATTTTAAGACCAATCAGAGGCGGTTGCTAGGCGGACCAGAATCGACTGGCCAATCAGCGTTTTTCTGCCAATGCTAGCAGACGTATGTCGTCATGGGCGCGACGTGTCTTGCTATTGGCCACGACATTCTTAGAGGCGCACAGAGAGGCGGAAGAGAGTTGGAAAACAGATTTAAACCGAGTTTGAACCGTTACCTCTGTTTGCTAGTACTGTGAGAAAATGTCGTTATCGAAGAGGTCTGGATGCTAAAACAAACTCTGGAGCTGATTCTTTTCTTGAATACGAGTGAGACTGGACGCTGAACACACCTGCTGCGCGAAGGTAAGGCACACAGTTAGCTGCTAGCGTTACTGGAGAGCGTCTGGCCGCTTTACACGTGGGTATTAGCATTAGCATTAGCATTAGGGGCAAGCATATGCATTAAAGTCAAGCGTTAGTTTTAGCTTTAGTGTGTTGTGTTTCTGTGACTAAAGCCTCCCTGACATGAGTTGTGGAGGGTGGTAACTGTGTAGTAGTCAGTTTGTCTGTTTACAACACCGCTTGCATCTCTTTACAATAACTCTGCAGACATTTTACTATCTCTTTGTATTTTTGTGCTCCATTTTGGACATTTTTAGCTAGTTTATGTCGGATTGCCATGTCGATGTGATAATTTTTTGTCTATTTCTGGTGGTTTTGTATTTTTTTGCGTCTCTAGCTGACTGTTTTACATCTACTTAAGGTCAGCGTCTTTGTGGTTGCTTTGCATCTTATTGTGTCTATGTAGTTCTATGTAGTTCTATGTCTGTTCCAGAGGCCTGTACTACCAAGCAGGTTCGATATACCCAGGATATCTTATCGTTATCTGGCTTCACTAAACTTAACAATCACAGTCTGGCTGCTTAATGGTCATCGCAGGAGTTATTGTTTTAACAGTTTCACCTTCAAAATCTGTTTAATAAGGGCCTGCGGGCTGATAACGGAGCTGCCGCTAACGTTAGCTCACGTTGTTTCTAAATGCTTACCCTGTTATTAAGTTAGGATTCCTCCAGTGTTCATCGTTCAGGAGGTTTTTACTGGGAGCTGAATTATCCACCGAGGCCTCATTGAATAAAGCCGTTTCGTATATATATTCTGCAACGCGGACACAGGACATTGAGAGTGGCTGTTTGCTCAGCTCGTTTCTCTGAGTACTGAAGATCCAGACGTCTGATGACAAAAATCCTTACCTGGTTTAAGATTAGAGTTATAACCTTATGTAAAGTGACAGTGACATGACTTGAAACATTAAGAAAGTAGTCGGGTGAAAATGTTTTAATGTGTGGCCATGTGCGATATGCAGCTACAGCTCTGAAAATGGAGGCCAAGAAAGTAGCAATAAAAACTGATGCAGGGACAGCTCTCACGTTTTTTGTCACCGTTAGTGTTACATTGACGGTCATTGGAAGATTTTCGCACTCTTTTATAAATCTTGGAATCAATATATCATATTGTTAAAAACTGCATACCAAATGAAAGAACAAAGTCTCAGGCACATATTTTGTATTCACTTCATTTTCATATCTTGTTTCAATACAGAATTATACGCATATGAATAGTGAGTGTGAACATTGCCCCATCAGTGGGTAAGTTGTTACAGTATGTGAGATAAGACAACACACTGAAGAATTTATTGCTTTAACTTCAAAATTAAATTCAGCTACAGAAAACATTCGATTAATAACTGAACTTTAATAAATTCCTCAGGTTCGATTAATCAGTCCCAACTACAACTGGAAATTCTTTTCAAACAAATGAAACATGTCAAACATGCACTGGATTTAAGTCTTTCTCAGTGGAATAGCTCTACTGAACAAAAACAAGGCACAGGTACTCATTCTCATCTGTATCCATATCTGGACTTTCTAGAGGAACTACTTTTAAAGAAAAGGAACTTTCCTTACTGTTTTAGTGTTTTTATTTGGTTCTAAAAATATTTTTAGCTTGTGACTCCGTTTCAGTCTTATGGTTAATCATTTAACTTGAATCAATCCTGAAATACAACTGAAACTGGAAAATAATTTTAAACAAACTTAACAAGGTTCTAGTGTTACGTTTTCAGTGCTGTATTCTTCTACACTGTTTTGGATGTGAACTATTCTTTATTAATGAGGTTATTTATTTTTCAAGTACTGTACTTGTGTTTTCCAGGTTTACTCATTCAGCTGCTGCAGCCTGGACAGAAACACCAACTCTCATCTCACAAACCAAACAGGTATGTGTCCTAAAGATTTATCCAGTCTGAAAAAATGTGTTGATGAGCTGAATAATTAATGTTAGTAACAGGGTTATTGTTTAAATTATTGGTATTTAACGAGTTTAGTATTGAATGTAATAATAATGATTAATTGTGTCTATAAATTGTCAGAAAATAGTACTACTTGTAATCATTTAAAAAAAAAAATGCATAATAGTTGTTAATCTTCTGCCTGTGGACTGAAGTATAATTAAGAACACCACAAGTTAAAACCCTGCTTTCAAAAATTTTTAAGTTATTATGCAGTTCACAGTAATACACATGATTCCTCCAGTGACTAGTTGTCAGACAAATAATATAGAAATATAATAGTTTTAGTTAATTTCCCCCAAATATTTAGTGTTTGTGATTCCTAGAGATGTGATGCTTTTTCTTGTCATATGGGACAGTAAACAGCCCATTTTCTGACACTCTAACGTTTGGAAAATGTTCTGGTTTGGCTGTAATGAATTGAATTGTATTGAATATTTATTTGTTGTTTTGGAGTTAAACAGTTGATGAGGAATAGGTAGTAGTATATTGATCATTTTCCTTTGTATATTTCTCTTTCTATTTCCCCCAGGTGTCACCACTTTGTCCACGATCATAGTCTTTGTACAATGAAGAAGTTCTTTGAGACCAGAACTGAGGCATCCAGGTAATTCACAATCTGCTTTACATCAACTGTCCAACACAGAGCCCTGACATTAAATTATGTATCTTCAGTAATTGATCTGAAGTCTGAATAGTTTGATTTGTCACAAAAAGATATAGCTCATTATTAAAATGTATTTACATAGTTTATGAATGCACAGTTCAAAGAAAATTAAAAATTTAAACATCAGTTCTCTCTCTCCCTCTCGCTTTACTCTCTAATTCTCTGTCTCTTTCCCTCTTCCTTGCTTTCACTCACTCTCATGCTTTCTCTTTATCTCTGCCACCCTCCCACACATACTTTCTCTTTCTGTCTCTCTTTTTCTTTCTCTTTCCCTTCCCCCTTTCTCCCGGTCTCTCATTCTCTCTCTACCTCTCATTAGTACAGTAAATCATAAAAATGTGAAGAACATATTCAGTTCAGTTCTACACTAGAAAACTATCATTTTGCTTCATTTTGGGAACCAAATTTAATTCAAATTTTAACTGACTTTGGAGAAAAAACATTTCCATCCATTGCTGCTGTGAGTATCAGGAGCTGGTGGAGTCAGTTCTTTAGTCAGAGCAGCTTCTTATGTCTAGTTGTGAATAAAGCTAATTTAACTCTTGGACTAGTTCTGATTAATCCAGAGTCCACACTGTTTTTTTTGTAGATTGAGTGTCTTTTACTTCTCTATCTTTTGATAGTTTCAAGTTCAATATCCAGAAACTCTGTGCTTTTATTTTGATGGGTTAAAAGTCACATCTTTATATTAATGTTTGTTGTGTTTTTCTCCACAGGATTCAAACTTCAACCATTAAATCACAGAGAAGAGACAGATGTAAAGACATTTCCGAAAAGGTCAGTGTTCGTTTATTCTTCTCAGTCTGATTCTGTCATTATCTCAGCTGCAGTTTGAGTCTCAACATTGTAGCTGCAAAGAAGTCTAAAAATATATGTAACTATATATATATATATATAAACAGAAAGAAATGCTTTTAATAAATAGGTTTTAATAAATAAATTGAAAACCTTTAAATATTAAGTATAAAATCTTCAAAAAATGTCTAAAAGTTATGTTTAAAAATAGGTCTTAAAAATTAAAACATGAGAATCAAACATTTCTTAAAATAAAATTCAAAAATGATTTGTATAACTTCAGTTTCAAAACAGAGAAATGCTAAAGTTTAAGAAGACACTTAAAATGTTTTTATTCCAGACATTAACAAATCAGAGCAAAGATAATGACAGACATTTGGCACAAGGAAACACTTGTTAGAGCTGGTTAGGGTTAATGTAGTTAGGAGCAGATTTTCCAAAGATGAATGTCTACTAAGCATCTTTGTGATCATTTAACTGCTTGTGATACAGTTATTAAATAGTTGTATCATAAGCAGTTGAACATTCTCACATTCTCAGGTGTTTAATAAAGACATATTCATCTTTGGAAAATGTGCCCATGACTACATTACACATGGTAGAGAAAAACAGTGTTTTTACTTGAACAACAGGAAACCAACACTGTTTACAGCAGTTAGATGGTGGAGGTCTTTTATCATTTATCTAATTAACAGCTTTGTAACACTTTTATTTTCTTTCATCCACTTCAGGTCTTCGGCTGCTGTCATCTTCTCCTCCTGCAGAGAGAAGAACATGTGTTAATCACAGACACTGATCAATAAATGTATTTTTCTTTTCCTGAACTCAACTGTACTCATCCTAACCCACCTATGACACTTTTTCATATTTCTTTGACACCTTAAGAAAACATGCGGCTTAAGACACAGAAACTATCTTAATGCAGCCTTCTTACACATATTCACATGTCTACACATTGTTTAAGGGTTAGGTTAAATTTTGTGTTTGTCATTTCATTTTGGTGTGTTGCTATTTCAAATAGAGCAGTATCAGTACTCAAATCCAATCCATTACTGTGTATATAGTTCTATGTATATTGTTTATAATTTTTACATGTTGTATTAGTCTTGCTCAAATAAATACTTCTGAACACTGAATATTTTACTGGTCTGTTTAATGTATGAAAGTGAGTATTTATAGCTAGAATTAGAGTTAGAGTTAGGGTTAGGGTTGTGGTTTTGCCTCACTATACTATGACATTTTTTGGTGGTTTTTTGACTCTTTACTACTATGACATTTTTTAGTGGTTTTTCATGCCTCACTATACTATGACATTTTTGGGTGGTTTTTCATGCCTCACTATACTATGACATTTTTTGGTGGTTTTTCATGCCTCACTATACTATGACATTTTTTGACCATTTTTCATGCCTCACTATACTATGACATTTTTTGACCATTTTTAATGCCTCACTATACTATGACATTTTTTGGTGGTTTTTGACCCTTTACTATACTATGACATTTTCTGACCATTTTTGACCCCTTATATTATGACATTTTTTGGTGGTTTTTCATGCCTCACTATACTATGACATTTTTGGTGGTTTTTGACTCTTTACTATGACATTTTTGGTGGTTTTTCATGCCTCACTATACTATGACATTTTCTGAACATTTTTCATGCCTTACTATACTATGATATTTCTAGACCATTTTTGACCCCTTACTATACTATGACATTTTTTGGTGGTTTTTGGCTCCTCACTATACTATCACATTTTTGGTGGTTTTTGACTCCTTACTATACTATGACATTTTCTGACCATTTTTCATGCCTTACTATACTATGATTTTTGTTTTTTTTTTTTTTTTTTTTTTTTTTTTTTTTTTTTTTTTTTTTTTTTTTTTTTTTTTTTTTTTTTTTTTTTTTTTTTTTTTTTTTTTTTTTCTTTACTATACTATGACATTTTCTGACCATTTTTGACCTTACTATACTATGACATTTTCTGACCATTTTTGACCCTTACTATACTATGACATTTTTTGGTGGTTTTTCATGCCTCACTATACTATGACATTTTTTGTTTTTCATGCCATTTT